>NC_079227.1:32710783-32965783 GCF_029633865.1 Lampris incognitus | reverse complement strand
TTTGGAAAGTCTGTTGTTGCTCCAATGAGTCCAACTGCGGTTTGCAGTAACAAACTGGAAATGTCAGTCCTACCACAATCCAGGTGCTCGAATCTGTAGGCTACTGTCCTGAGAATGAGCTGTCTGCAGCCGCAGACAGACCACGTGGATCCAGCAGGTCTCCTATGGGTGGCTCGCCATCTTGTTTCCAGCTTGGGGTATGAAACACCAAGCGTGATCGTCCCAATCCAAAAAAAACCTGGCCTGCATTATAACAGGCACATCACACATGCAAAGACATTAGTTTACATATCTCAATAAAATAATCAAAAGAAAAGAACAGAAGTACTGATTGACATAGTCAACCTACCAACCGCTAAAATGTGACGCATTTTAATCTCCTATGCTAGTGCATGATGCTACTACAGCCTGGCTGCCTGTAGCTAGCTGTGAGGCAGGTCAGTTTTCTGGGCTAACACACCATGCTGCTGCAGCCTAACTGGAAGTAGCTAGCTTATCAATTCGGTTTGCACAAAAGAAAAATACATTCTGAATCCGGTTTACAAAAGAAAAACGTAGCTCCTCAATAATCTTTACACAAAATATGATCTACAACATAAAACTGAGCTACTTATAGCTTTAACTAGCCTATGCACGCAGACATTGAAAACGGAAAAGTTTGGCTAGTTAGTGTGAATGCTGGGCATTCACACCATTGCTCTGCAGTTCTTTATTTATTTATGTTTCTTCCGCCCATTTTTTTTACACTTTGTAGCTCCTTCATACTTTTAGCTACTGAAACCATTCAACTATCAACATGTTCAACTCATTAAGGACATTATTGCCCCCCTGTCAGATTTCGCATACCTTTTGAACTTTTTGAAATATTCAACTTTTTTTTCAGCCATTTTTTGAATGGGGGTCAATGGGGGACTTTTGCAACCTTTCCATCTCTTTTCCTCCTTCATACTTTTAGCCACTGAAACCATTCAGGTATAAAAATGTTCATCTCTCTATGCCCATTAAGGCTCACATTTCGTTTTTTTGAAATATTTTATACTTTTAGACATATTAAGCTTTTTCTACTTTTTCGAAACAATGGAAGTCTATGGGGAAAGGTTGAAACCCTCATCACCTTTGAACTGTATCTCCTCCTCCATTTTTTGAGCTAGAAACCCCATTTAAAGCTTAAACGGTTCAGGACCTTCAGCTCTCTCAGAATCCTATTCAGATTTTTAAAATATTTTATAGATTTTGAACAATTCAGCTCTAAAGTTTAGCAATTCTGCCATACACTTTGCCTGTTAGAATGTTCAGTCCTATTGTGACATTACATATCAATTTGAAACTCAACTGCCAGCCTAATTAGTGTGAATGCTGGTCCTTCACACTATTGCTTTGCAGTTCTTTATTAGTGGCACCACTTCCACGTTTTCATACTTTAAACTACAGAAACCATTCAACAATCAAACTATTTATGTATTTAGCACATTATGGCAATTTTTTCAGTTTGTTATACCTTTAAAATTTTTAAAATATTCAGCCATTTCACTTTCCAGGTATTTCAGGTAGGCTAGTGACTGTCTGACTTTTCCTCTTTATCCATTTTCAGCAATGCTTTCGCCATTTCTTTCAGCAGCTCAGCATTCACACGCCTTTTCTGTGGAAAAGCAGTTTTCTAGCTAGCAATTGACTCACCAAGTCCTGGGTGATACTCAAACACAATACAAAACCCAGGGTCCGGAGGATGATTAAACCATACAAAATACTCAATTTGGATAAAGAAAAGAAACAATTGTAGCTCACTGCTATTTCAAAGTAGAATCTTTTATCTTCAGCTCCCGTTCTAGTGGCCTCTCTCAAGCGTCTGCCTGGCGTTCTGAAACCTAGCTAGTTCTGGAACGTTCTCCCTCTCGAGCAAGGCAGCTGATTGGCTAATCAGCACTGCACGCACTGCGTTTCAAGAAACAGCAATCTGAACCAACAATATAAATATGAATTTATTGATACCATGAATTACTGTTTACTATTTATTATTTGTATTTGCTGGTCTCAATTCTGGCTACTAAAATGGACCCTTACATGTTAGATGGGAAAGAGTACAGGTGTTGTGTTGTGGCCATGAACAAAAGTGTGGCTTGAGAGAAATGACGCTGTATGGAGAGCAAAGTTAAAAGTTGCAGATGATTGTAGGCCAGTGTGGAGGGTGCTATATAAAGCCCGGCTGAACAAAAGGCCAGGTGACCTGCGGTTGAGGATCCTACAGGGAGCGCTGGCAGTCAATATTTTCATTTCTAAGATAAATCCCACTGTTTCTGTTATGTCTCGCTTCTGTCACTCGCCAGAGACCATTTGTCATTATAACGTGGAATGTGAAAGACTTCAGGAGCTTTTTGAGGCTCTACAAATCATATTCTCTCACTGTAGTGACACATGGCATGAAAGTGTTTTTATCTTTGGCACCAGGTACAAGAAGAAGGATGCAGAAAAGTGACAACTTTTACATTTTGTAATGGGACAAGCTAAGTTATTGATTTATAGAAGTAGGAAAAGTCTAATTAATACTGGTTCAGAGGAAGATTTACTTCTTTTGTTCACCGAAAGGGTGAAGGCGAGAGTCCAAGTGGATTTCACATTCTTTACCCTCGTGAACAACTTGGATGAGTTTACTGCACGGTGGTGTTTCACGACAGCCATTTGCTCAGTCAGTGAGGGGCAACTGGCATTTGGTTCTGTTTTTGCATAATGTTTGTTGAACCCTTTGGGAGTATGTGACCAGTATTGGACCACTTTTTAAAGTTTCAAGCTCCTTTTAGAATTATTCAAGCATTATTCGTTTTCTATGATTTACTTTCTCTGTGCATTCTTCTTTTTTTTTCCTTCCAGTTTTTGCTTGGAAAATTCTGTCTTTCTGCCTGTCCATCTTTTTCTCCTCTTTGGGCCAATCTGGGCTTCTGTGATGGAAGATGACCTCCTTTTTTTCTCCTCTTTTTTTGGGGGGGAGCGTGTTAATGTATAGGAGTTACTTATGTTGATGTTGTGAATTGGATATGTCATTGTTGAAGTTGTGTTTTATGTAAAATAAAGAGTTGTTTAAAATTCATAAAAATCCTTGCTCTCTCTTTCTCTACCTCTCTCCATCTCTCCTTTATCTCTCTCCCTCTCTCTCTCCATCACTCACTACCTTTCTCTACCTCTCCAGCTCTCCTCTATTGCTCTTTCTCTCCATCTCTCACTCTCTTTCTCTCTCTCTCTCTCTCTACCTGTCTCACTCTCTCTTTCTCTACCTCTCTCCATCTCTCCTTTATCTCTCTCTTTCTCTCTCTCCATCACTCACTATCTTTCTCTACCGCTCTCAATCTCTCCATTATCTCTCTCTTTCTCTCTCTCCATCACTCACTATCTTTCTCTACCTCTCTCCAGCTCTCCTCTATTGCTCTTTCTCTCCATCTCTCACTCTCTTTCTCTCTCTCTCTCTACCTGTCTCACTCTCTCTTTCTCTACCTCTCTCCATCTCTCCTCCTCGTTCTTTCTCTCTCTCACCATCTCACTCTTTCTCTCTTTCTCTTTCTCTCTCTCTCTACCTGTCTCGCTCTCTCCATCTCTCCTCCTCGTTCTCTCTCTCTCTCTCCATCTCACTCTTTCTCTCTTTCTCTGCCAATCTCTCTGTACCTGTCTCGCTCTCTCTTTCTCTACCTCTCTCCATCTCTCCTTGCTCTTTTTCGCTCACTCTTTCTCTACCTCTCTCTTTCTCTACCTCTCTCCATCTCTCCTCATTCTTTCTCTCTCCATCTCTCACTCTTTCTCTCTTTCTCTACCTCTCTTGCTCTCCCTTTCTCTACATCTCTCCTTCTCTCCTCACTCTCTTTCGCTCGCTCTCTTTCTCTACCACTCTTTCTCTACCTCTCTCTCACTCAACCTCTCTTGCTCTCTCTTTCTCTACTGCTCTCCATCTCTCCTCGCTCTCGTTCTCTACCACTCTTTCTCTACCTCTCTCTCACTCAACCTCTCTTACTCGCTCTTTCTCTACCTCTCTCTCACTCAACCTCTCTTACTCTCTTTCTCTACTGCTCTCCATCTCTCCTCGCTCTCTTTCTCTCACTCTCTCTTTCTCTCACTCTCTCTTCCTCTACCTCTCTCTATCTCTCTATTGATATATGAATTGGTTCTGTGGTGGAACATTAAGTCTTTATTGGACATGTTAATGTGAAGGAGGGATTTGGTTCATATTTTTAAAAAGAAGTCAGTTTAAAATATCTTGTTAAATAAAGACTTGTTTTAAATTCAGATTCCCTCCCTCTCTCCCTCTCTCCCTCTCTCCCCCATCTTTCTTGTCTCTCCGTTCCAGCTGGCCACATGGGATTCTGTCCATGGCCTGAACGGCAGTCTGAAGGAGAGCCGCATCGAGAACGGCATGCAGGGCGTGACAGTCAAAGTGGTGACTCTACTGGTAGGTGGCCTGTTTGGGACTCTAACACTAAGAGTACCCGGCACCCTCATTCAAAGTGACTTTCACTGACTGCAAAAGTAAAATAACCTAAATTTCTGAGATCACCCGCATCATGACTGACCAGCAGGGCAAATTCACGTCATGAGCGACCAGCAGGGTGAGTGAGGCGAGAGTCAAATCCTCTGTGCCCCAATGAGGGGTTGAAGCGTCCCTGACTCGACCAGACGGGGGATAGTATAAGTATCAGCTCCAGGGAGGGAAGAGACACCTTAATGGACCATACCAGCGCATTCTTTCTTTTTGTCATTGCTTGAGATGGTTCCCGTCTTTGCCAATCCTGGTGAGCATAGTTGTACAAAATTAAAGGCTTTTGGAGAAAATTAGCCTCCCTCCAAATCCAATTCCCACTGCCATTCATGCAGATGTCGAAAAGATGCAGCGAAACACTCGGGGAGACTTGAAAATCAAACAGACTTGAGCATAGTTACTTTACCATGTAAAACTCACAAATCTCTTTATTACTCTACTATAAGCAATTATGAATTATGTACTGATACAGCACAGACAAGCCTGTTGTACGCTTTACTAAATGACAGTTTAATTACCCATCCATCCAACCATTATCCAAACCACTTACCCTGCTCTAATTAAAATGTTACATGTTACATTCTCTAAAAGCAAGGACATGTGTGTGATATGTTTGTACATTTATTTCTTATCCTATGCTAGTCAGATGTAATTACCCCACTCTTCCGAGCCATCCCAGTCACTGCTCCACCCCCTCTGCCCATCCGGGAGGGCTGCAGACTACCACATGTCTCCCCCCATACATGTGGAGTCGCCAGCCGCTTCTTTTCACCTGACAGTGAGGAGTTTCACCAGGGGGACGTAGCGCGTGGGAGGGTCACGCTATTCCCCCCAGTTCCACCTCCCCCCTGAACAGGCACCCCAACTGACTAGAGGAGGCGCTAGTGCAGCGACCAGGACACACACCCACATCCGGCTTCCCACCCACAGACACGACCAGTTGTGTCTGTAGGGACGCCCGACCGAGCCGGAGGTAACACGGGGATTCGAACCGCCGATCCCTGCGTTGGTAGGCAACGTAATAGACCACCACGCCGCCCTGTCAGATGTCATTTTGGCTGTAATGTGTGTCATGATATCAGCCATCATTTAGAATCCGTCCTTACCTGCGGTGGTCCAGCTGATGATGAGCAGCATCAGAACCGGTGTCTTCGGTTAGCCACGGAAAGATGGCTGGACCAGATACAGGTTTTGATTTGCTTTGTGGCTTGCCAACTTTCCCTTCCAGAAAACTGTTCACGACACACAAATAAATGCCGGATCTCTTCATACTTGATAGCTGTGGTAGGGGTGTAGGCGGTGTATTAAACGGGATGCGGCCGATGTTCTGCAAAGTTCAGGATCTTTAAGGAAATGGTAACAATGCACTTCCTCTAGTCACATTTCTTCTGAAATTCACAGCATCCCGGGAGCACCCAACGCAAATCTTCTACAACTTTCGAATTGTGAATTTGAACCAATCTTTGACTCCTGCTTTAGTTTTGCTCCGCGCCCGAGCTGTCAATCAAAACTAAGCCAGAAGCAGCCGTTGAGTACAGTTGAAATACATCAGGGGAAAAAAACGGTCCCTCTAAATTTCTGCATCCCAAACTTGTATTTCCGCAAGATGAGAGTCTGTTCAAATCCAACAGTTTACCCCACAACCCGGACACAGTTTCTCAGATCTGTTGTTGATGCAAACGTAATGCAAACATTAATGCAACATAATAAGTAAATCAGTTCAGGGGAAATAGTTCTGTATTTGTGTGGAATATGTGGCACATGTTATACAGTGGCAATGACTCGTAATCACGCGGTTTGGGCCTTTAAGATATCCATGACCCACAGGCCAGCACTGCTGTTTTCAAAAACATATAAGCGTCCATGAATGTCCTGACAGTTCTTGTGTTGTTTGGGACATGAGATGGTCTCCTTTATCATCATGGAAGTTGTAAAGCACATCGCAGAATTAGCAACGGGTGTCTGGTGGCTGAAGAAGTGTGACGTAGTACTTTGAGAGGTTCCCCTTTACAACCATGTCTGACTCAAAAAGCTTTCACCAATAGCAGCTGGATGGAGTTGGCACAGTATTCGGTGTTTTAGCTCAGCAGCACCGTGTCCTTGCTCCTATCCTTGATATTGTCTTGTCATGTCACCTCCCTTAAACACCCCTCCCCTCCCTCCCCCTTACTGCCTCTCTGTGCAGGAGGATCCCTTCGTCATGGTAGCAGAGAACATCCTCGGCCAGCCCAAGAGATATAAGGGCTTCTCGATCGATGTGCTCGATGCCCTGGCCAAGATCCTGGGCTTCAAGTACGAGATCTATCAGGTGAGCTTTTATGCAAGCCGGGTCAGAGGTCATCTGCAAGGCTTCGTTTGGTCTGTGTGTCTTGTCTGTGTTTTTTATGCGGTATTGAATATATGCCTATTTTGAGTCTGGTCCAGTATGAAGTCGAGCACGTTCTGCAGTTGAGTCAGTGCATGGTGGGGTCAGTTGTGGCGCAGCGTGCTGCACAGGGTACACTGTTCTGTGTGAAGTCTGTACATTTACAAGACTGCAACTTTATTACCAACAACTTTATCATTTTATAATTATATACCGTATTGACCTGAATATAAGACGACCCTGATTATAAGACGACCCCCCCCCCCACACACACACACACACACACACACACTTTTACAAGACTCGATTTTGGAAAAAGGCTTATTGAAGACCCAACTTACTTTTATAAAAAAAACAAATAATAGTAATAATTTTATTTGAAAACAGTGATAATAAAAACACATTGAATAAAACAAGGTAGGCTGTTGTATTTCACATCTAGTAAATGTGGTCATGTTTTCAACTTCCTTTAGATGAAACTGTCACATTTAATTTAAATATCACATTTGTAAATGAATGACTTATGGTATTTGCATACCATAAAAATTAAAATAAACTGTGGTCTATTGGTATTTCTAATACCAATTAGGCTATCCATCTCATAGTGAAAAACAACCATGTAGCCTATCAAAATTTCAATAACTGTTTAATGAGCATGAATGACTAGACTCACTAGCCCTTGGCTATCGGGTCGGACCCTTTAGTTGACTGGTTAACATAGTCACCTGTGGTGTGGGAGACCCGGGTTCACTTCCCGGCTGCGGCGGTTCCCGGCTTATCCTGATTTCACTACATTGGTGTCAGAAATGGGATGGTGAGACCGCGAGGCCATCAGGAGCACGTGTGCCCAGAGGCGTGAGGGATCTGATATGCTGAAGTGCGGGAGGGGGGTAGTGTAATGACCACGGATGAATAGACTTGCTAGCCAGTTGGCTAACAGGTCAGATCCATTAGTTGACTGGTTAACGTAGTCGGGAGACCCGGGTTCGCATCCTGGCTGCGGCGGTTCCCGGCTGCCCCCTGAGGTGGTTCCCGGCTGCCCCCTGAATTCGCTACAGTATATTGACATTTAACAGTCTAGACCCCAAAAGTAAGACGACCCCACTTTTTCCGACATATTTCCAGGGGAAAAAAAGTCTTATGTTCAGACCAATGCAGTATTATTGTCCTTATCATCCTGTAAGAAGGACTTTGACCTGCAGTTTGGGTCCCAACATGTGTAAACTAGTCATAGAAGGCAACGACAAAATATAAACTGTCTGTGTGCATGTGTGTGTGTGCGGCTGGGGGGCATGGAGAGGCCATCTGATTGATAAACAAGCAGGTTTTCCTGCTCTTGAGATTAATTAGATGTCCATTTCATTTCGTTTAGCTCACGGGTACCTTGACCTGAGGAGGTGTCAATTATTCCCACCAAAGATAACTATTTGTATTCGTCCCCAGGTGGCAGACAGCAAATATGGATCTCAGCTCCCCAATGGCTCATGGAATGGCATGATTGGAGAGCTCATCAATAAGGTAAAATTATTCAGCTCATCGCTCCGGCAAAAAGATTAACTGAAGTCGATTTACAGACAACATTAGTAAAATAAAATCCCAGAAGGTTGAATCAGTTCATCTGGACACAACGTTTATTGGGAGAAAGGTTGCAGAAATGTTAAGGGTGGTCCTAAGCAATAGAGCCACCCTTAGCACTGACCAAGTGTGTCTGCTCCTGTGTCTTCGGTCCACATACTTCACATACAGGGGGCAGTACTATAGGCAGATGCATGGGTGTGCTATGGGATCCCCAGTCTCACCTGTAGTGGCCAACTTGTATATGGAGGAAGATGCTAAGAGGGCTCTGATGTCCTCTCCAGGGACACCACCTCGCCATTGGTTCAGATTTATGGACAACACCTGGGTTAAAATTAAATCTCAGGGCGTACCACATTTCACCCATGACATTAACTCTGTGGACAACAACATCAAATTCACCAGGGAGGATGTGAAAAATGACAGGTTAGCCTTCTTACACTGCGAAATTGTGATTGGTGATGGGGGACATTTGATTGTTTTTGTTTGCCGTAAACCAACACATACTGATCAGTACTTAAGGTTGGACTCCCATCATCCACTGGAGCACAAACTAGGAGTCACCAGGACTCCGTACCACCGGGCTGACAACGTCCCCACCGACACAGCGGCCGGGGAAGGGGAGACATCCCACATTAAACAGACCCTGGTTAAGTGTGGTTATCCTAACTGGGTGTTTGTCAAAGCCAGGAAGACGCCCGAACAGTGCACCAGCCGATCTGAGAGACAAGAAGGACAACAGCTGTCTCAGCCTAAACCAGTGGTGATTCTGTGTGTTGCGGGAGTGTCGGAACAGTTGAGGCGCATATTTTCAAAACATCGCGTCTCAGTTGCTTTCAAACCCCAAAACACGCTGCACCAGAAATTGGTCCACCCCAAAGGTCGGATCCCCTGGCACAAACAGAGCAATATAGTGTACGCTGTTACGTGCCAGGAGGATTGCCGTGACTTGTACACCGATGGAAGCTAAACAGATGCTGGCCAAGAGGATGGCACAACATAGGAGAGCGAACACGTCAGACCAGGACTCCACAGTCTACACCACCTACAGGCCAGTGGCCACTCTTTCAAGGGTGAGGATGTGCACATCCTTGATAGGGAGGAACACTGGTTTGAACGGGGAGTCAAAGAGGCCATCTGTGTGAAGAGGGGATGACCATCCCTGAACCCAGGGGGGGATCTAAAGGCCCTGACACAGGCTGTCGGTGAGCATCTGTGAAGCCTAGTTTTTGTGGCGTGTCCCGCACCGTCGGCACTAGTCGGACCCCTGTCGGCATGTTGAATCGGCGGAGCCCATCGGTGAGAGCGATCACTCTGATTGGCTGTTCAGCTTAGAGAATCAGTGCAGAACATACATGCTAGTTGGCCGTGGGCTGTAGTCTTCGCGGTGTGTTCAAGTGCTACCTTTTGGCCGAGATGGCAGGCGACGTGAGGCGACACAACAGTCGGCCTTCGTCACTGCTAGTCGGTTGGGTGTGTCTGGGCGTTAAGAGTACATCTGTCACCATCTTATAATGCTGTGATTGCAAACGTTCCCAAATCCTCTGTGAATAGTACACATGGCCTTTGGAGCTCTAGATAATGGTCACACCTATTTGTATATAAAACCGGCGGGATACCTGCAGTCAGTTGAGACTAAAGAAGTCACTTAGATGAGAAACGTTTCACCCCATAAACGGTGTGTCCATATGAACTGATTCAAATTTCTAGGAGACCATTAGCGAAGCCCAACTGGTGTTGCTGAGCCCAAGCAGCTCTGGTTTGTAGCATTATCCATGAACCATGCAGGGCTGCAACAACCCCGACTCGGAGCACTAAACTAAACCCAGCAGCCAGATTGCTTCACCCTGATCCTCCTACACGCCTGCCTGACTCCTGATCTCCAGACGCCCTCGCTCAGCTTACCCCCCTTCCTTTTGACCTGCCCCTTCCATCAGCATTGTTCAAATAGACCTTAAAAAGCCATTTTTACTGGCAACTGGGTATTTTCCATATTTTTTTAATCCTTTGTTTTTTTTCTTCAAGCCAAAGCTTTAAGGCGTTATTTTACCCAACATTTTAATTATGGTTTACATGCCACTGGTGTACAACAAATCATAGTTCACTAGGCTGTTTATCCTAATCTTTCCATTTGTTGGCAAAGTACATGTTGCTAAACTAAGAGACTAAGAAAACCAGATATTTATTAACCTTGTGATATGTTACTGATCGAATTTCAGTAGATTATGATCATAGAACCTTATATATGACAATATTTGTATCTTCAAATAATTGAAACACCACAACTGCCAGCATTTCTTGAATCCATAAAGAAGGCATTGACTGGGGGATGTCTGGGTAGCGTAGCGGTCTATTCCGTTGCCTACCAACACGGGGATAGCGGGTTCGAATCCCCGTGTTACTGCCGGCTTGGTTGGGCGTACCTACAGACACAATTGGCCGTACCTGCAGACACAATTGGCCGTGTCTGCGCGTGGGAAGCCAGATGTGGGTATGTGTCCTGGTCGCTTCACTAGCGCCTCCTCTGGTCGATCAGGATGCCTTCTTCTGAGCTGTCGCTTAGAAGAGTGGGGTAATTGGCCAGGTATACAACTGAGAAGAAAAACGGGCAGGGGGGATGCATTGACTGTTCTTTAAAAGGGTGGTCAACCATTTATTTTTGCATATTTTGGGCTAAAACATAATGGTTTGGGTCTAGGATGGTAGAACTGATTGTCCTCATGATAAAAAAACAAAAAGAAAAAACAAGACGCATCCCACAGCCACGTTGTGGGATAAAATCTACACTTTTCTTTATGTCCATGGGAATATGGCCATTGCCTATGGTCAACCCCCTCCAACCTGCCGGGTTAATATGGGGACATCAGAGACGGTGAGACCCCTGTTAAATGGGCAACACACGAAGGGTAACGGGCAACACACCAAGGGTCTAACACGTGAGACCGACCAATAAAATATGAGGCAAGTATAAAGGCAACGTGGCGGCATTAGCTAGCTAAACTCTCTGGATAGACTATTGAGAAGCCTCAGGGCCCCACACCACCATCGCCGTCCTCTTCCCTTAAATAGAAGTGGGCAGAGACAGGTTAAAAACTGTTACCCTTTAAGGTTTATGTACCAAAGATTTTATATTTCATATTTATGGTACATTCCTAGGATTTATGGCGTCAGATGGTACCACCCAAAGTAACTGTGCTGTTGGGGCTTCTCTTTTAGAGGAGAAAGTCATATATGTCTGGTGTTACCTTCCAACACAACCCGTGCCCTCACAAGGATCTCTACTTGTCCATCTAGATCAGTGTTTCTCAACCGGGGGTCCGCGGACCCCTAGTGGTCCGTGGTGTAATTGCAAGGGGTCCATGAAAATAAAATATCTTTAAAAAAAAGATCCTATGACATTTATAGAAATAGGATTATTTTACTCAAATGTGACTGAGACCTTTATCTAGCTAAACTATAAAGGGTAACAGGACTTTTTTTCTCTAATTACATCTGTTTCACAAGTGTAATGTATTGTATTTTAATAAGAGATCTCGCTCCCGTTTGCATTGTTAAAAGTTACTGCATAAAAATCCTGTTGTTACATATATCTGAAAGTTACTGAATACATATTCTGTTTTGTTACATATATCTGAAAGTTACTGAATACATATTCTGTTTTGTTACATATATCTGAAAGTTACTGAATACATATTCTGTTTTGTTACATATATCTGAAAGTTACTGCATAAGTATTCTGTTTTGTTAACTATATCTAAGTTACAACTGAAAGCTCTTATTTTTGCCCCAAAGAGTGAATAAATGCTATAATGCAATTTAAAATGCAGTTTCTACTGTTTCTATCAAATTGCAACCCCCTCCCCCAAGATCAGGTGGAGGGGTCCTCAGGGTAGCTCAAAAATACGCAGGGCGTCCAGGACCCCAAAAAGGTTGAGGACCACTGCTCTAGATATCTATCTAGCGATCTTACAGTTTAGCCGATGACCTATTGATCCATCTTCCTGTTCATCTCTGGCCATCGTTCACCCTATTGATCTTTTCCGCTCTTCTTTCCTCCTCCCATCTTCCCCCAGAAAGCAGACCTGGCAGTGTCGGCCATCACCATCACACCGGAGAGGGAGAACATCGTTGACTTCAGCAAGCGATACCTCGACTACAGTGTCGGCATCCTGCTCCGCAAACCGGAGGAAAAGATCAACATCTTCTCCCTCTTCGCGCCCTTTGACCTCGCTGTCTGGGCCTGCATCGCTGCTGCAATTCCCGTGGTGGGGGTGCTCATCTTTCTGCTCAACAGGCTACAGGTGCTGCGCTCCTCGGCTCCCCAGAATGCACCATCAGGCCAGACGACCAACGGTGTCGGGTCAGGCTCCCTCCATAGTGCCATCTGGATCGTGTATGGAGCATTTGTCCAGCAAGGTGAGGGACAGTGTCAAGAAGATGGAGGGTTCCTCTCCAACTTCAAATAACGGTCAACTTGATATTCCAAAATTTAAGGCTCGTAAGCAATCTTAAACTTAATATAATCTTGCTTTAAGAATAACTTAATGGCCCAAACAACTTATTTCCTTAATTAGCTTAGCACCATTAGCAACGGAGTCCCCAAGTAATCATATTGCTGACTTTCGAAGGAAGAACACAAGTCATTCCAAGTGAGTGATGTCTGCATAGTGTTCTCTGTTCTTACCTCACTGGTTTCATGTGGGTGGGACTTGTTCGGTAATTGTTGACGTCATGTGATCTAACGAACCAATCAGAATTGGAGATACACTTCAATCAGCTACATCTTTACCAGGATCCAGCAGACAATAAACCATACTTGCGTCTTTGCTATGCAAAGTAGCTTCCAATAAATGTGCCAACGTTTTACATTTTGAAAAAAATCTCAGGGGCACCTGGGTGGCGTTCAGTTGCCTACCAACATGAGGATCGCCGGTTCGAATCCCCCTGTTACCTCCAACTTGGTCGGGCGTCCCTACAGACACAATTGGCTGTGTATGCGGGTGGGAAGCCGGATGTGGGCATGTGTCCTGGTCACTGCACTAGCGCCTCTAGTCGGTCGGGGGGCCTGTTCAAGGGTGGGGGGTGGGGGCAGCATGATCCTCTCACGCACTACATCCCCCCTGGTGAAACTCCTCACTGTCAGGTGAAAAGAAGCGGCTAGCGACTCCACATGTATCGGAGGAGGCACGTGGTAGTCTGCAGCCCTCCTCGGAGTAGTGACCGGGATGGCTCGGAAGAGTGGGGTAATTGGCTGGATACAATTGGGGAGAAAAAAACTCTTCACATCTGGATGTGTGACAAGTGCATCGGAGGAAGGTGCAGCTAGAAAAGAAGGAGTAGAACTCCTGCACACTGTCTGGCTTACGGCTGAATTATTTATTAGGGATTATAATGTGTTCGGTCTGTCTGACCTTCATCAGGTTTGGGCAGCATCACAGCACCAACACGTTGTAATCTATAATAAATAAGTCAGCAGTAAGCGAGACAGGAGTGCAGGAGTTCTCGTTGTTTCCAAAATTTGACAACGCAAGAAACTTTACGAGCACAATGATATCATCATTAAATATAGAAATATGAAAGCCAACATGCAGTTTTGTGATACTGTGATAACCAAGCACTTTGGTTCACCTAGTTCAACACTTTATAGATTAAAGAAAAATGCTGAGAGAGAACGGAGAACATCCATTATTCCACTCTGCACAACAACCACCTTGGACATACAAACCTGCGGCCGACTGGAACATGTTTGGGGTGATCTTTTGGGAGCATGTTATAATTGTAGTACAGATGCTGTAGGGTGTCTGGGCTCAGCCTTAGAGATAGGGTGAGGAGCTCGGACATCCGGAGGGAGCTCGGAGTAGAGCCGCTGCTCCATCGCGTCGAAAGGAGCCAGGTGAGGTGGTTCGGGCATCTGATTAGGATGCCTCCTGGGCGCCTTCCTTTGGAGGTTTTCTGGGCACGGCCAACTGGGAGGAAACCGCGAAGTCGCTGAAGGGACTACCTGTCCTGGGATCGCCTGGGGATCCCCCAGGAGCAGCTGGAGGGCGTTGCAGGCGAGAGGGATATCTGGAGTGCCCCATTTAGCTTGCTGCCAGTGTGACGTGACCCCGGAGAAGTGGCTGATGATGAGATGAGATGAGATGAGATGAGATGAGATGAGATGAGATGAGATGAGATGAGATGATTTGTTTTTGTAATTCGAGCAATGCTTCTTAGGTAGACATTTTAAAAATTCAAGCCACGTTAGCAGTGGCTTTAAAGTCTATTTCTCCCCCCCTTTCTCCCCGATTGTACCCGGCCAATTACCCCACTCTTCCGAAACGTCTCGGTTGCTGCTCCACCCCCTCTGCTGATCCGGGGAGGGCTGCAGACTACCACATGCCTCCTCCGACGCATGTGGAGTCACCAGCCACTGAGGAGTTTCACCAGGGGAACATAGTGTGTAGGAGGATCACGCTATTCCCCCCAGTTCCCCCACCCGAGAAGGCGCCCCGACCGACCGACCAGAGGAGGCGCTAGTGCAGCGACCAGGACATGTACCCACATCCGGCTTCCCACCCGCAGCCACGGCCATTTGTGTCTGTAGGGATGCCCGACCAAGCCGGAGGTAACATGAGGATTCCAACCGGCGATCCCCATGTTAGTAGGCAACAGAATAGACCGCCACCCTACCCAGATGCCCCAGTGGCTTTAAAGTCTACATTTTGATATGAAATGAGTTTCAGGCCTTTGGGTGGGAGTTGGAACATTTGGATTGTTGTGTTAAATGAATGTGTTGTTTGGCTGCGCTACCCGGTGCCCGGTGCCCGGGTTAGGGTTAGGGTTAGGGTTAGGTTTGAGAAAAGCGGTGGAACTGTACCTGCTGATGAGACCTCATCAGGTAGACTCCTAATGGCAAGAAGCAAGCCAGCTGTATGCAGTGAGCTGAACTGAAGTGATCAGTTGTGTTTAATCACAGATAAAAATAAAGGATGAAGGGATATAGGCCTGGTAAGGACAGGCTGGAGTTTGATATGGTATTTAGTAGAAAGCTTGCCCCGTCACTGGGGGGGGGGGGGGACAGGTGTCCATCACACACCAAGTGTCCTGGAGAACGCCGAGCCCTGCTGGACAACTCGTAACAAGGCTGTGTGCAGAATCATCAAAATGCAAGAAATGTAGAAAGCGCTGCCGGGCAGTTATTCGTGATAATTGCTGTAAATAATGTAGTTTAATGCAGCAGCTTGCACTGTTGTGTTTGACTGAAATTAATCATACCTATTCTGAAAGAAAGAGAACAATCGTGAGAGGCATAAAAATCAATTTGGTCAAGTGTTTGAGGCCTGACAAAAAGTTGGCTTTTTTATTTTTTTTAAAATTTTGACTGGTTTCCAGGATTACACTGAAATATTAGATTGAGAATGGGCGCGTCCGGGTGGCGTGGCGGTCTCGTCCGTTGCCTGCCAACACGGGGATCGCCGGTTCGAATCCCCCTGTTACCTCCAGCTTGGTCTGGCATCCCTACAGACACAATTGGCTGTGTCTGTAGGGACACTGTCAGGTGAAAAGAAGCGGCTGGCGACTCCACATGAATGGGAGGAGGCATGTGGTAGTCTGCAGCCCTCCCTGGATCAGCAGAGGGAGTGGAGCAGCGACCGGGGTAATTGGCTGGACACAATTGGGGAGAAAAAGGAGGGGAGGGGATGAATTAGGGTGGACTTTGATTACAGAGCCAGTGTGTGTGTGTGTGTGTGTGTGTGTGTGTGTGTGTGTGTCAGAAGGCACGTTTAGCTGTCCTCTGTGGTTTTCTTAGAAAATGGCCTGTAGAAAAGCACTCGAGGCCATTAGCATGAAGGAATCTTTACTCTCAATAAAGAAGTTTAATGTGTGACAGGATAATTGCTAAACTGCTGTCAATTACAACACAATGTGCATGGCCGTGCATACACACACGCACACCACGACATTGTGACTCCATGTATGGGTTATTAAAAAGCATACAAGAGCTGTGAAGGTGCCTTTGGGTGAGGGATGTCCAGCTCAGCAACAAAGACACACACACACACACACACTCACACACCAACATACCCTCACACGTGTTGCAGCAGTGGTGGCATCCAGCTGCACGTGTTACTGTCTGGCCGGTCTGCAGGGAAGCCGTTTAGGCCTACCAGCGATGACACGTGGCCATGCAGGCCCTCCTCTCCACTTACTGGGGGGAAGCTCTCGGGGTGCCATGAAACCCCCCCTCCCCCCGCTCACGTGATGTTTAGAGGTGGGCAGTGAGTGTCAGGGTGTCCGAGTGATCAGACTTGAGTGCCCTGTTACCGAGAGGTCACAGGATTGATCCCAGAGACCAGTCATGTGTCTCGTCCACTTGCCTATAAGAGAGGAAGTCACTATGAACTTGAATACCCAATATGAAGTTGTCTCCATGGAAGCAGAACGTTATGACGAATGACCTTAAAGAGTCTGAGGCCATGGTTCTCTACCGGAAAATGGTGGATTGGGGGATGAGTTGTTGCCTCAAGTGACGGAGTTCAGATATCTCAGGGTCTTGTTCATGAGTGAGGGTAGGATGGAGCGGGAAATTGACAGACAGATTGTTGCAGCATCAGCAGAAATGTGGACGTGGTACCGGACCGTTGTGGTGAAGAGGGAGCTGAGTCGGGGGGCAAAGCTCTCAATTTACCAGTCAATCTTCGTTCCAACCCGCACCTATGGTCATGAGCTTTGGGTAGTGACCGAAAGGGTGAGATCGTGGATACAAGAGTCTGAAATGGGTCTCCTCTGTAGGGTGTCTGGGCTCAGCCTTAGAGATAGGGTGAGGAGCTCAGACATGCGTGGGAAGCTCGGAGTAGAGCCGCTGCTCCTCACGTTCAAAGGAGCCAGTTGAGGTGGTTCAGACATCTGATTAGGATGCCTCCTGGGCGCCTTCCTTTAGAGGTTTACTTGGCTCTGCCAACTGGGAGGACACCCCGGGGTAGACCCAGAAACACTGAAGGGACTGTATGTCCAATCTGGCCTGGGAACGCCTTGGGATCCCCCAGGAGGAGCTGGACGGTGTTGCTGGGGAGAGGGACATCTGGAGTGCCCTACTTAGCTTGCTGCCACCTCGACGCAACCCCGGAGAAGTGGCTGATGAGATGAGATGAGATGTGATGACCTTAAAAGAGTAAGCCTGTCTCCACTCACACACATTTTGAAAATGGATAGAAATGGGAGGGGAGAACAAGATGGAAGTGACCGTGGGGTGGGTTGGGTTGGGTGGGGTAGGGGGGCTGAAGGTGGCAGCACTGCAGTAGAAGAAGAACCCATCACCCCCACTTTTCATAAGTCTACCCAGAGAATGGAGTTGGCTAGGGCCGGCATGTTGCCTTTCTACTCACCTCATGTTTTATTGGCTGAACAGCTGGACCCCACGTGTGTTGTCTGTGTCACATGGGTTTCAGCATCTTTGATGCCCCATATATGATGCTGAATGTGTCGACCCTGAGATGGACTGGCGGCCTGGCCAGGGTGTCTCCCCGTCTGCTTCCCAATGACTGCTGGGATAGGCTCCAGCATCCCGCGACCCCGGTTGGGATAAGCGGCTTGGATAATGGATGGATGATGCCCCATATTAACTGAGCAATTAGGATGGATTTGATCATAATTTGCATTTTCCTCCAGATGTAAGGAAATCATCGACACCCCCCTCCCCCAAGCAGCTGTGTGGTGTGGTGTCTTTTTTACATTTATCATCAGAGCAATCAGTTGTGCCACCCTAGGCCTAGGGTCATACCATAGCTCAAAAATGTAAACAAAAAAAGTGAACTACCCCTTTAAACGTAGGCCTAAAACCATATCCATCTTTAGAAGACTGCACCCTGAAAATTGATCCAGCTCCTTTTTTTAAGTTTGGATTCACTTGACACACCTGACTATTTCCCTTAACTTTTTATAGCTCCTGTTCTCTTGCTATTCATCCTCTTTCTCCCTTTTCTCACGATCACTCTTCTTAACTTCTGGTTTGTCATTCCCCGCAGCTTCCTCGTTCTTGCTCGAGTTTCATGCTCGTCATCGTTTCATCTTTGTCGTGTCTGTCCAGTTTTTTTTTCCTGACTCTCTCCTGAATCTGTTTTCGACAAATTCACCTGTCACACCTTTATACCACAGCTCTCTGTCACTGTCTCTCTTTTTATTTCCCCTTCTGTCATCTCCCAAACTCCTTCTGTCGCTCTCCCCTTTTATACCTCCCTCCAACGTCATTCCCTACCTTTTCCCTAAGCCCCAGGAGCCCCTTTGAGATGATGACATCATCTTCCATTATTAGAATACAGCTTATACAACAAACGGACGGTGGATGTAAACCATATTTGTGTGTCATCCCAAAATATTAAAAGAAACATTTTTATATATTGAAGGACGGTAGATGATTTAAATTCTCTTTCATATCAAGAGGACCTCCCCACTTCATTTTGTATTCCAAGTGGACAGGCAGGGATTTAATGCCTCGTGGGTCAGGCAACATGGATATTCTTCTTTTTTTTTTGGGGGGGGGGGGGTTCCACCTTTTTTCCCCAATTGTGTCCGGCCAATGACCCCACTCTTCCAAACCATCCCGGTCACTGCTCCAACTCCTCTGCCAATCCGGGGAGGGCTGCAGACTACCACACGCCTCCTCCAATACATGTGGAGTCGCCACGCGCTTCTTTTCCCCTGACAGTGAGGAGTTTCACCAGGGGGACGCAGCGCGTGGGAGGATCACGCATTCCCCCCAGTCCCCCTCCCCCCTGAACAGGTGCCCCGAGCGACCAGAGGAGGCGCTAGTGCCACGACCAGGACACATACCCACATCCAGCTTCCCACTCGCAGACACGGCCAATTGTGTCTGTAGGGACGCCTGACCAAGCTGGTAGTAACGAGGATTCGAACCGCCGATCCCCGTGTTGGTAAGTAACAGAATAGACCGCCACACCCCTGGGATGCCCTGTGGATATTATTTAAGTCATAATGGCAGCTGGTCTCACCTAGATTACTCATCTTAAAAATACCTCTGTCTGCGTCGTATCAGTGATCGTTTTATCACAACCTGCTCTGGTGCACCAAATGTGACGCTGCAAAGAAGCAGTGTTTCAAGCTATAACTGAAGGCAGACTGGTTTTGCCTTTATATTGTTCAGAGTCCTCCACCAGGCAGTGGTTACCAGAGACTGGTCACTATGGAGGCACTCTATTGGGTGTTTTGCAGACAGGTTGGGTAAGACAGCACGTGGCTCTCGAGTATCCTCTGCATCCCCTACGTTCCCTGCTAATTCAGAGGGATAAGCACTTTAAGTAGAGGCCGTAAAGGCCAAACGGTGGAAACTGCATCGCTAACAGGATCCTGGTGTTGGCTTCTACCTTCAGACAGCAAGGCAGCAGACAGTCTAGTGTGCTTACTTCTCCAGTCTTTACATCAGACCAACACACTGCAATCATATTTGCCTGCATTCTTCCCTGGGTGACTCTTTCACATTCTTTGACTTAAGCTATACGGTCTATCAAAATTATTTAGGAAGGTGGACATAATAGATTTAGTTTGTAATCATGCATCAACAGCCAGAGAAAATGCAGCCCAATGTATTTATTCATGGATTATTTTACTATGCCGAGATGCACCAAAGCCACTTACTTGGGTAGAAATACCCTCTCTCTGTACCTCTTTATTTTACACAAGAGGCTATTCCATTGTATCCTATCCAGACCCCGTTGGAACTATGGCAGGTCAATTGTTGCATTATCTCCGATTAGGAGGAGGTGGTGATGCTACGGCTGGGTTTCCCTCAGATCAGGATGACAGGCTAACAAGCAGGACAGCAAGACGAAGGCTTTGGAAATGGAGGCCAGAAGGGTCAAATTTGACCACCAGGTAGGGAATATGATAAACATGGCAGCCAAAGCTCTAGTTAAACCCATTCCAGATGAGCTTGGGGACAAGGGGACAATCGCAGAAGTGATGCATGGCAAAAGGTAGGTTGGGTTCTTCACCTATTTTTTGTCCCCAAGTGGGACAAGGGCTTGCTTCCTATTCTGGATCTCAGGCGCTCAACAAATATCAAGCTGAGGGTGAGACAAGCCACTAATGCAGGAGGCCAGCTTGCCTTCTGGACCTCAAATATGTCTTCTACCATATTTTCTTCAAAGACTGTTGGTGAAGGAAGTGGGGGTCATCTGGGTGGTTCCAAACTGGTCCACAAGTAATGGTTCTCTGGTGTTGCTCCTCACCTGGATGGGGTCTTGTGGGAGATTACAGTTTGGAAGGACTGGCTGTTTTTGGCAGGGTGGATCTTGTTTGATTTTGTCCCCCGATGACTCTGGCTCTGGGCTTGGCCCCTTGAGAGGACAGGGCCACAAACCTTGGGGCTGCTAGAATTGGTGGTCAGGACCACTGGGGCCTGAGCCCCAGCAGCAGCTCGCAAGGTTGACATCTTTTAAGGGTGTTTAGAGTCTTCAGGCCAGAGATAGTAAACCTGTGGTTACTTTGGGGGCATTGAACACAGTCCCATGCGCATTGCAGCAGGCCCCATTTGAGCCACTTGAATTGGTGGACATAAAGTGGCTATTACTTAAAAATGCCTCAAGGCTTTCAATCAAATCAACCAGGAGAAGGGGTGACTGCAGGCTCATATTGACTTCTGCAGGTTCCTTCCATAGGTCACAGGCATGGTGCTATGCCCCAACCTATCCCGAACTAACTGACAACAGAATGTGGGTATCTGGGTAGACTGTTACAAAGCAGAGACTGCTGCACTATGTTTTCAAGGCAATCCAGCTGGCCTACTAGGCCATGAATTTAACAGTGCCTTCAGAGCTGCAGGCATGTTAAGCATGGGACATTGCAACTTATTGGGCATTGATGGAGGTGCCTCCCTTGCACATATATATGCAGCTGACAATTAACCAAGCTTAATAGACTCAGTGGTTAAGCTAGCCTCCCCTCCAAGGATTTGGTGCTCAGGGCAGCTCAGAGGTAATGACAAGCTTTTCTGTTCCATAACATAAAATGTAGCCCACTGGGGTCCCAGACCAAGACTTATCCCTCCTTCAGCCAACTAAGCTTCTGGTGGGCTGGCTTGGGCCTCTGAGTGTCTGTAATGCAGTTAGGTGTGTCAATAGTGTCCATTTGTGAATAGGTTGCTTATTACTGATTTATGCTTCAATGTCAGGTCATACATCATCTCCTTGCCGTGTGCTTATTTCCCTTTACACATGGACTATGTAAAAGAGTGGAGGGATTGTCTTGATATGATAGAGAGCATTCTGGTTACGTTGTAACAATGGCTGTCCGGATGATAAAGGTCGCTCCCAGGTGGGGTACATTCCCTAAACATATGGAATATATAACGAATTGCAGAGATAGTGTCTTCACTCAGAGAACCAGCCAGAACTATCTAAATATCTTGACTGAAATTGATAAGACTCTTTGAAATAATGGGTTCTCTTTCAAATGATTACTATTGGGATTCAGAGTTTCCTTTTGTTTGTTCTCTGTTATATTTATTCCCCCCTCCCCCCAAAAAAAACACCTGTATAGTATTTTTTTGGGTTGTACTGTGATGCAGCATTTTCCGCTTCCGGTGTGGGAAGATGGCAGCGCGATTTCACGTTTGCAGCGACCTCATCCAGTACTGTCCATGCAGTGTCTTTGCCCTCATCTGCGTCTAAGTTTGTTTTGTCTTTGTTTGATGGCTGGGAGAGCCGGCGCTGAATCGGCTGGGAGAGCTTGGTCTGCTGCGTCCTGTAGGCCCAGGGACCACGGCCCTGCCTGGAGCTTCACCTAAAGAGGTAAAATCAAGGGCGGTCTGACAGGACGCGGAAGCGGGGTAGGCTAAGCTAACTGCTAGCCCATGCAGACCGGCAGTTCCGATAACACCGAGGTCAGTCTGGTGGCGGCCTTGCCTAGCGTTGACTGTGTTTTAGTGTCATCGTGTGGAGTGCGAGGAGGTGTGTCAAAGTCGTCTAGCTGGAAGAGCTGGCGTTGGATCGGCTGGGAGAGCTTGGTCTGCTGCAGCTGGTGGGCCCAGAGATCACGGCCCTGCCGGAGCTTCGCCCAAGGAGGAAACATCGAGGGCGGTCTGACAGGACACGGAAGCGGGGCAGGCTAAGCTAACTGCTAGCCCATGCAGACCAGCAGTTCCGACAGTCATCCCGGCTGGTGTTCGTTCTCGGAACAGTGGAATTTTTGGACTGTGTTGCACTGAGTGCACTGTGTTCTTAACAGTTTGTGGGTTTTTTTCCGCCGTTCTCTCTGTTTCTGTATGTTTTTGGTGGTGTCGTTTTTGGGAAATTTTGTGTGTTTTCATCTTTTGTGTCACGCTGCTGTGGGCTGGGGGAAACGGAATTTTGTTTCTTTTGTGTACACAAGTGCATGGAAAAAATGACAATAAATTGTTCCTGAGCTTGGAGCAGTATGTCACCAAGATGGTTCTTATTCTTTGTGTCTAACTGTACCTCTCTCTCTCTCTCTCTCTCTCTCTCTCTCTCTCTCTCTCTCTCTCTCTCTCTCTCTCTCTCTCTCTCTCTCTCTCTCTCTCTCTCTCTCTCTCTCTCTCTCTCTCTCTCTCTCGCTGCAGGAGGCGATGGCGTGGCTGGCTCTGTGGCTCTGCGAATTGTAATGGGCAGCTGGTGGCTTTTCACGCTCATAGTGTGTTCTTCCTACACCGCTAACCTGGCAGCTTACCTCACCGTGTCACGCATGGACCACGCTATACGGTACAGTTAATATATATGTACCCTCATGCACACACAGACACACACTCATAGACACGGGTTCTTTTGAAAGGCCCATGTCGCTGCCAGACCCAGCTTTCACATCTAAACAAAATAGCGGTAAGATCCGCATCTACACAAGCACACGCACACAAACACACTCGCTCTCACACAGGAACAATCTGTTATTCAGGTGGTGTGGAGCAGTCCAGCCATTGTTGACATCCATGATCAAACAGTGAATAATGACTGCATGGCTCCCCGGAGAGCTTCCCTAATGTGCTGTCTGTATCACCTGGACCAGCGCTAGTTCATCTCCTCTTTATATACTGCAGGGCACAGCATTAGCTACTCCACAGCAGTGCCCCCACTTGGCCTGGCCTCCACTACAGGGAAATGAAGCAGAAGAGAATCGTGTTAGATGCCATAATCATGGATCTCTAAGACTCTCTTACAACTTTCATGCAGAGCTTTCGCTCTGCTGGCACACACATCATGCTGGTCTTCAGAGTTAGCCTGGGCTGATCCAGCAGTCTACCCTCCGCTGCTGTGCCGGACGAGCGAGGCTAGCTGAGGTTTACCACTTCAGCTGATTTCCAGTTGAGCACCAAACAGGTCTTTCCATTTCCAGTGCAATGGTCGCAGTGCTGATCCCTACCGAAATTAGTTTCTGGTTTTTGGGGAAAAGCAAGGAAAAAAACCACCGTCTTCCATCATCAAAACTACAAATCATGTTCAGTTTCAATCTATTTTGTTTTTGTTTTGTTTTTTCTGCTATGGGCGTGCCGAACAAATTGGCACCAGATGTGCTATCCTCAGCATATTTTCTCTATCATCTGGAATATGAACACTGCTTTTTTTTTTGGGGGGTGGGGGGTGCCCCTTTTTTTCCCCAATTGTATCCGGCCAATTACCCCACTCTTCTGAGCCGTCCCGGTCGCTGCTCCTCCCCCTCTGACAAACCGGGGAGGGCTGCAGACTACCACACGCCTCCTCCAATACATGTGGAGTCGCCACGCGCTTCTTTTCCCCTGACAGTGAGGAGTTTCACCAGGGGGACACAGCGCGTGGGAGGATCACGCTATTCCCCCCAGTTCCCCCTCCCCCCTGAACAGGCGCCCCGACCGACCGACCAGAGAAAGCGCTAGTGCAGCAACCAGGACACACACCCACATCCGGCTTCCCTTCCCGCAGACACCGTCAATTGTGTCTGTAGAGACAGCTGACGAAGCTAGGGGTAACACCGGGATTCGAACCGGAGACCCATGTGTCAGTAGGCGTGAACAATGCGTTTAATGTCATGATGAGAAGACCTTTTGTTTTGATCGAAAGGAGCAAGACTTGATTTCTTTTCGGTTGATTTATCATATTCATTTTAACTGATTGATTGATTGATTGATTGATTGATTGATTGATTGATTGATTGATTGATTGATTGATTGATTGATTGATTGATTGATTGGTCAATATTATTAAAATAATCAGCATCAGTCAGTCAGTTATCAGTGATAATCAACCCCAGAGTTTAAGGCACCTACCTCTTTCTCTCTCTCTCACACACTCCCTCGCTCTCTCACTCTCTCGCTTTCTATCTTTCTCTCTCTCTCTTGCGCTCTCTCTCACTCTCTCTCTCTCTCTCTCTCGCTTTCAGTCTCTCTCTTGCGCGCTCTCTCTCGCTCTCAGTCGCTCTCTCTCTATCTCTCACTCTCTTGCCGTCTCTCTCCTCTCTCTCTCTCTCTCACTCTCTCGCTCTCTATTTCTCTCGCTCTCTCTCACTCTCAGTCGCTCTCTCACTCTCCCTCACTCTTGCCGTCTCTCTCCTCTCACTCTCTCTCACTCTCTCGCTCTCTATTTCTCTCGCTCTCTCTCACTCTCAGTCGCTCTCTCACTCTCCCTCACTCTTGCCGTCTCTCTCCTCTTACTCTCTCTCACTCTCTCGTTCTCTATTTATCTCGCTCTCTCTCGCTCTCAGTCGCTCTCTCTCTATCTCTCACTCTCCCTCACTCTTGCCGTCTCTCTCCTCTCACTCTCTATCTCTCTCTCTCTCTATCTCTCACTCTCCCTCACTCTTGCCGTCTCTCTCCTCTCACTCTCTCACTCTCTATCTCTCTCTCTCTCTCACTCTCAGTCTCTCTCTCTCGCTGTCTCTCTCGCGCTCACTCTCTCTCACTCCCTCACTCTATCCTCACTATTTCACTCTCGCTCTCTCTATATTTCACTCTCCTTCACTCTCTTGCTCTATCTCTCTCTCACGCTCTCTTGAGCTCACCCACATTCTCTCTCTCTATTTCGCTCTCACTCTCTTACTCTTGCTCGCTCTCGCTCTCTCTCTCGGACTCTTGCTCTCTGTCTCTTGCTCTCACTCTCTCTCACGCGCTCTCACTCTCATTCTGTCTCTCTCTTCTCTCTCTCACTCACTCTCTCTCTCGCTCTCCCCCCTCCCTCTCTCTCACATGCCTGTAGTCAATTTGATGTTCAAGTGAAGGCTAATTTATGCAGCGTTCAATATGGTAATGATACTCTCAAGAGTTATGAGCAAAACATGAATTTATTATACAAAATAAATGCAGACATGTCCAATGCACACTTGTGTGTGTGTGTGTAAAGCAGTATCTAAAGGAGTTAATTAAGGATCTGAGATGCTGCTCCCTCTTTCTGTCCTTTATTTGGGCTTTGTACTTTGAAAGTCCATCTGTGATGTCCTTTTTAAGCTCGGACAACTTTCATGTAAAATCTAAAAATGTTCCCCAAGTACATTGATGCTTAATTAATTTAAAATATGTTGTGTCCTCTCCACGTAATGAGAAGTGGCGCTGAGTGATGACTTGTCTTGTAAGCCCCTGCAAGGTAAATGATAGACGGTGAGCTCAACATGGCCGCCGCAACACGGTGGCATGGTGTTAATTGCAGTATCAACCTGCGGCTTTCCTCCCTCAAATGGCTCATTATTAATCCTAATGAGGCATATTGAAAGATTTATTGTCTCTAATTTCAATTTCGTTTTATTGTGCATTGAAGACCTAAGTAGAACAGTAGAGTACTTTATCTTTGATATCTATATCACACACACACACACACACACACACACACACACACACACACACACACACACACACACACACACACACACACACACACACACACACACACAAATCCTTTGCTGTGCTCATATATAGATTTCTGTCCACGTTAACAACAGTGAATTAATACAAGATCTTGGCTGCATGTAATGTATATTTTTCTAGTAGTTTCCCAACCGTTTTCCATCCTTTCCTCCATCAGCTGGCTAGATTGAAACCAGTTTTATGATTGACCACTGTCATTTGTTTATAAATATAGAAGGTTTTGTCTTTATACATATTCAATAATCCAGGTAGGAAAATCAAAGAAGGTTGAATCGCTCATCTGGACACAGTGTTTATGGACAGATACATTTCATCACAGCCTCACAGCAAGAAGGTCCTGGGTTCGGGCCCTGGGGTAGTCCATCCTTGGGGGGGTCGTCCCGGGTCGTCCTCTGCGTGGAGTTTGCATGTTCTCCCCGTGTCTGTGTGGGTTTCCTCCGGGTGCTCCGGTTTCCTCCCACAGTCCAGGCATGTAGGTGAGGTGAATCGGCCGTACTAAATTGTCCCTAGTTGTGAATGTGTTTGTGTATTGGCTCTGTGATGGCTTGGCGGCCTGTCCAGGGTGTCTCCCCACCTGCCGCCCAATGTCTTCTGGGATAGGCTGCAGCATCCCACGACCCGAATTCGGATAAGCAGCTTGGATAATGGATGGACGGATGGACATTTCATCACTTATATAAGTGACCTGGTCACTTATATAAGATTTTATTCACTCCTAATTCAATCATCACAGCACAATTACACAGACAAATACATAAACTCGTCTTTTCTGCTACTGTTTTGGGCAGCATACTGCAGACTGGACAGTAGGTGTAAAAGTGATGCACAGTATGCTGATGACTCCATACTGCAATATGCACTGAGCCGTTTCTCTCAGAAAAGTGTGAATGATTGAAGCACAACCTGGATTCTTCACATTAGGCTGCATGTTCTCTCTCTCTCTCTCTCTCTCTCTCTCTCTCTCTCTCTCTCTCTCTCTCTCTCTCGGGGGGGGGGAAGACGGTGATTGATGATGCAGGCAATATGAGTAGCTCTCCACTCTCATGAGGACCATTTTCCCCCTTTTCTCACTCATTCACCCCATGCTTCCCTCTTCTCATTGCCCTCCACCCGCTATTGATGCCCGCCACCTCCTCCTCCTCCCCACCCTCTGCTTTATCCTCGCT
This sequence comes from Lampris incognitus, assembly GCF_029633865.1. Classification (NCBI taxonomy): domain Eukaryota; kingdom Metazoa; phylum Chordata; class Actinopteri; order Lampriformes; family Lampridae; genus Lampris; species Lampris incognitus. The sequence goes on along the minus strand of NC_079227.1, from coordinate 32,938,325 downwards.
CTCTCCATTGTCTCCCTCCCTCCCCTCCTCTGCAGGCGACTGTCCTCTCGTTCTTTAATATTGTTCTAACTTGACACTTTGCTCCGAGGCTTTCACAGCCCCTACGTTTTTTACACCTAATGATGTCGTGATGGCTGGGGGAACAATCTTATCAATTAGCACTTTCTGCGCTCCGTGCTTCACAAAAACAGCTCACATTAGCATGATAAAACCAAATGAGCGTGCACCCTTTGTATGGGACGCCGCTTCTTTTCCGCTGTAATTTGCTTGAAAACGGTCATTTACTACTTGCATTTTCTCATCGAGCAGACACTTTTTACCCAAAGCCGTTTACAAGACGGACGGCAATTTGCAGGAAAAAAAATGGCAAGCCAACAGGCATCATCAAGTGCTTAACAGTAAGACGTTTATGTGGGAACCAATAACCGGAATACTCTGGGTAATCAGTTAAAGGCAATAGTTTGATTAAAGGGTTTACGTTGTTAGATGTAACACGATTTCTCTGCACCCCGGGTGTAGGCTGCATTGCTTCTTTGAATAAATGGTCTATGCTACATCAGCTCTTCCTGTTAATCCTGTTGATAATGCCTATTATATATTAGTGACGGTGACCACGCTGCAGCACCCAGGTCCATTCATTCTCTCCACCTGTGCGTATATTTTGTTTTGTACGCATTATCGCAGAACACCATGAACATCAAGTGGAGTGGGTGGAGAAGAGGGTCAGGAGTGATTTGTGACAGAAGGGTACCAGCAAGAGTTAAAGGGAAGGTTTACAAGATGGTTGTGAGACCAGCTATGTTATATGGTCTGGAGACCGTGGCACTGATGAAAAGACAGGAGGTGGAGGTGGAGATGGGGGAGACACCATCACAGGACAATTATAATATATGTTTCTTTATTATTTAAGGTTCAGGATTCTGTATACGGTGGCGCAGTGGTTCGCGCAGTCGCCTCCCAGCAAGAAGGTCCTGGGTTCGGGCCCTGGGGTAGTCCAACCTTGGGGGGTCGTCCTCTGTGTGGAGTTTGCATGTTCTCCCCGTGTCTGTGTGGGTTTTCCTCCCACAGCCCACATAGCATCTGGATGTGGGCCACTTCAGGCAATGATGGGGCACTGAGGGTCTTCTTCCGGCCCTGACAAAATGGACCTGAGCCTGAAGTGGCCCACATGTATCATAGCAAATATGGCCCAAATATGCCAAATCAAATGTGGGCCTTTTTGGGCAAAGATGCGGTGCTCTGGGCAACATGTAATCTGGATGTGGCCCTGAGGGGCCCGTGTGGTAAATGGTGAATATGGCCCAAATATCAACAAAACAAATATGGACCACCTTTGGCAAATATGTGGCACATGCAGCATTGCTATGGCTTGTTTCTGGCCCCAGATCTGGCAAACAGGAGCAGACCATCCAAGTGCCATCATTCCACGCGGTATGTGGGCCGGATGAAAGTCTATGACTGCTGGGGTAGGCTCCAGCGTCCCGCAGCCCTGAAAGCAGGTAAGCGGTTTGGATAAGGGATGGATGGTTGGATGGTCCTCTATATACATGGAGTCTCAAGCATGTTTCGCACCTTATGGCATGGTGTTATTATGAAAACTATAAGGAGACGTCCTCGCCTTTCTGCAGTTCTCTCTATTCTTTATTTGTGATAAAAGATGAAAATGAATTCATTCACATGTTTCCCATTTGGATCACTGACATCGATGCGAACTGAAATGAGCATCACAGTGTTGTATCTTCAGTTTGCAATGGTACACAGACCAGAGCTTATGTAAGCCGAGCATGCTTCTTATGTTCTGTATAATAGATAAAAACATTGAGCTAAACTGTAAGTGCCATTATTGGGTTTATGCCTACCTCTCTTTTGAGCTTACCCGTAGTTGCTAGCCCTTGGCTATCGGGTCGGGACCCTTTAGTTGACTGGTTAGCGCAGTCGCCCGTGGTCAGGGCTATGTGGGTTCGGTTCATGGCTGTGGCGGTCCCCAGGCTGCCCCATAGATAATCAATATTCACACCCCGGCAGTCTCTCAGTCAGTTGATGAAAGACTGAGCATCTTTATTCACAGTCCACCCACCAACTCAGACTGATGCCTCCCATGTCCAACAAGGGCAGGTTTGGGTGGCATTTTTGACTTATTGGAGGCCATTCCTAGAGTCTGAGGGGCCCCGGGCAGAGAAACATCTTCCTTTTCTTGTGTTGTTTTTTGTTTGCTAACCTTGTCCACCTCTGACTGTTCATTGCCATTATATTCCCAAACCCCCCTATTAAATAATCATGTGATAGGAGCATTACTCAAGTTTCTGACAGGAAGTTGAATAATGCTCCCGAGGAGAGATAGGAAAGTGGTTTTGGCTGTAAAACAGCATGCCTGCTTAGTCAACCTACCCTGTATATATATATATATATATATATATATATATATAATATATATATATATATATATATATATATATATAACAAATAAGGACAGTCAATGATGCTAATTTTAGCAGCATATCAACAGAGAAAATTGCTCACTTTTCATATTGGATGTATTCTTCAAATTAATCTGTGACATATTCCCTCATTTTTATTTATACATTTTAATATTCTCCCGGGCGGCACGGTGGCGCAGTGGTTGGTGCAGCCGCCTCACAGCAAGAAGGTCCTGGGTTCGAGCCCCGGGGTAGTCCAACCTTGGTGGGTCGTTCCGGGTCGTCCTCTGTGTGGAGTTTGCATGTTCTCCCCGTGTCTGCGTGGGTTTCCTTCGGGTGCTGGATGGATGGATGGATGGATGGAGGGAATATTCTCCCTAGACATGTTTGTCATCATACAACTGAATTAGTTAAAACAAAATGGGTGTCCCATCACAGAATGGTTTCCTAAACTTATTCAGACTACGTTTTATATGGATTAATCAGTGCTTAAGTCTGGTGTACTGGCTTATTTACAGTTGTGGGTAATTTAAACCAGCCAGCCAATAGACACCAAAAATAGTTTTAAATCAGTCATTGGTACGTATGCTCCAACAAAGAAATCCATAGAGCAAATTTGGATAACTGTTTGAGAAAAGCTTAGCGTGCTAAGCTGAGTAAGCGAACTATCTAATTAGCGTTAGCTACTTAGCTAACGTTGGGCCACATTCATATTCACATAAAAAGAGCACCTGCTAACTAACTGTTGGGCTCGCTGTCAGCATCCTTCACATTAATCTTCATTCTCTGGTGCACATTAACCACTGTCACGTTTTCATTTTTCTTCCTCCTCTTGTTCTTCTTCTTTTATTCGCTGCAAGACATTGTCGTACGTGCAGGGAGGCTTCAAAACAAACCTCCACGAGTCAGAGGCCCCAAGGAGGGGTTTGAGGGTTGAAGTCGCTGCAATTTTGAGCTGTTGCTTTCATTGCTGTGGGGTCGTCAGCCAGCCCGTGCGGGCACCCCAGATTCTTGGGGGCCCCAAGCAATTACCTTCCTTGCCTCTCCATACGTTACAACTCTGCACACGGTGCAGCCAATCTTCTACTGTTAGCTCTATAGGAGTAGTTAGGGGGTAACCGCCTTGCTCAAGGGCACTGAAGGTTCAACCAGTGGCCTTCGGCACACGAGATATTTTCTCTAATCCTTTGGCTACAGCTATTCCCACTGCTGTTTCTCCGCTCTGTGTCATGACAATGAGCCATAGCCATGCTGCCGCCCCAGAAATTGCAGGTATATGGGGTAACCTTTACCTCATTCCTGTTCAGTGCTACACAACCTGTACATCTCCTCTCAGACACTTCAGTAATGCATCTATCTATTCCATACAGGAATGCAACGATGCACGGTTCAAATTTTCTCCCCAATCGTACAATTGCCCCACGCTTCCGAGCCACCCCGGTCTCTGCTCCACCCCCTCTGTTGATTCAGGGAGGGCTGCAGACTACCCACGTGCCTCCTCCGATACATGTGGCGTCGCCAGCCGCTTCTCTTCACCTGACAGCGAGGGGTTTCGCCAGGGGGATGTAGCGCGTGGGAGGATGACGCTATTCCCCCCATCCCCCCGCCCCCGAACAGGCGACCCGGAGGTGCTAGTGGAGCGACCAGGACACATACCCACATCCGGCTTCCCACCCGCAGACACGGCCAATTGTGTCTGTAGGGACGCCCGACCAAGTAACACGAGGATTCGAACCGGCGATCCCCGTTTTGGTAGGTAACGGAATAGACTGCTACCACTTCCCGGATGCCCAGGAGGTGTACTTATAACATATTGGTTAGGTTGAGTGTTTCCAGCCAGTTCCTACCACACATTATACACCAGCCCCTTAATGTTTGTGCCGTGCCACACCGCCCCCCCCCCCCCACCGACTGTTTTATCATAACACGACCCCACAGAATCAAATCCAAGCTGACGTTTCCATCAGTCAATCCTAAGTGTGTTACCCTCCTTGAAGGTCGACTTGTTCAAAGGAAAGCGCTCGCTCCGCTCGTGTGATCCATAAATGCTGAGCACGAGACCAGGCTATTCCAGTCCTTCCATTGAACGGTGACGTGGGTCTTTCCATACGTCTTCCGAATCCGCAGAACCGCCCAAAGACTCCAGTGGTCTCAGAATGACAACCACACCCGCTTTCTGCAATTACCCTGCCAGATAAGCTGTGCTATTACACCAGCGTAATACCCTCGTAGGCAACAGAATGGGAGCCGCGGCTGTTTGGCGGGGCATTAGAAGAAGCGTCAATGTGGCTAAACGAGAGCGAGCTAGACTCGCGGGCGGCATCGAATTGACTACAACCGTTTTACTCTGAAGAGCCTGCAAGCACCCTCCGTGTTCACACCGGGGCTATTATCAAGCCAACTGTTGAGCTATTACACTGCAGTTATCTTTTATGTGACGGGTCAGGTATTTAACAAGGTGGAGGAAAGACTTCATCAGGTACACATAAATGTATAGTGTGGGGGTAAAACCTATGACCCTACATCTTATACGCTGGTCCAAAGTCGGGGTGACCGCTAAAACCACTGACTCTATCAGCCTACAACTAAGTTTTATTATCATACTGTTGTTGTGACCTTCCAATCCATCCATCCATCCATTATCCAAGCCGCTTATCCCAACCGGGGTCTTGGGATGCTGGAGCCTGTCCCAGCAGCCACTGGGCAGCAGGCGGGGAGACACCCTGGACAGACCGCCAGACCATCACATGGCCCACACATTCACAGATAGGGACAATTCAGTACGGCCGAGTCACCTGACCTACATGTCTGGACTGTGGGAGGAAACCGGAGCCCCCGGAGGAAACCCACGCAGACACGGGGAGAACATGCAAACTCCACACAGAGTTGTTGTGACATTATTCCTTAAAAGAATAGAGAATGGGTTTGCTGGGGGTTTTTGGAACAAGAAATTTAGGTAAATTCGGGGAATGTGGAAACGCCGTCGTTCGGTTGTGACGCCTGACGGGGCTGCGTTGCTGCAGATGCCTCGTCATTTAATGCAACACATTTGTGTTTGAGAGAGGTGAACTTATATTGTAGCGAATTCGGGGGACGACGCAACCACAGAAACTGCCGCGGCCGGGAAGCGAACCCGTATCGCCCGCACCGCAGGAGGCATCGCTAACCGCTAGACTACAGGGTCAGACCCGCGTGCCAGCGGCCAGCGTGTCTACTTATCCATGCACGTTACAGTATTTTGAGAAATTAAAACGTGTTTGAAAAAGGCACTCACAATCTGCTCAAAAACTCACAGAAGGGGCGTCCGGGCAGTGTAGCGGTCTATTCCGTTGCCTACCAACACGGGGATCGCCGGTTTGAATCCCCGTGTTACCTCCAGCTTGGTCGGGCATCCCTAGAAACACAACTGTCCATGTCTGCGGCTGCGAAGCCGGATGTGGGTATGTGTCCTGGTCGCTGCAGTAGCGCCTCCTCCGGTCAGTTGGGGCATCTTTTCGGGGAGGAAGGGGACCTGGAGGGGAATGGCGTGATCCTCCCATGCGCTACGTCCCCCTGGTGAAACTGCTCACTGTCAGGTGAAAAGAAGCAGCTGGTGACTCCACGTGACTCGGAGGAGGCTTGTGGTAGTCTGCAGCCCTCCCCGGATCAGCAGAGGGGGTGGAGCAGCGACCGGGGTGGCTCGGGAAGAGCGGGGTAATTGGTTGGGTATAACTGGGGAGAAAAAGGGGGAAAATTCCAAAAAACAAATAAATAATAATAATAATATTTTCTCACAGAAGCCCATTGAAGTTTCAATACATTATAACAACTGAAGGTGAATCCTGCCTAAATTCAAGATTCCTGTATGTTCAGTTGTTGCTGTGCAGCCCAGTTTGGTCAATATGTGTGAACATAAAGCACTGATAAAACGGCTTGCTAAAGAACTAAGACCCAAACACAGAGTAGCTGAACTGGTCCACGAAGAGGGAGTATGTGTTGTTATGAGGGGTAGGGGGCTACATCAAACCTGATAATGTTGCTAAAGAAGGAATCTCATCATAGAAACTCAGTTGAATGTCGTGTGGGTTCAGTGAAACTGTTACCAGTTCACGGTCTTAAACCAAGGCCCTTTCAGGACCAAAGCAGACATGCGTCTCTTGGTCTCTCAGATGAAAGCATTAATGAAACACTGTTGCTTTTGAATGAATCGAAACAACTAATTGCTCAATAATACAGGTAAGGAGATCAAAGGAGGCGGAATCAGTTCATCTGGATACAATGTGTATTGACAGTGTAGTTCTGTCAGTATACATTGTATCCAGATGGACTGATTCAACCTTCTTTGATGAAATAAGAGAACGCTCTTATCCTCCCGTATAACATTGAATAAGTGATCCTTCTGGCGGTACACTTTCAATGGCGGCTGGGGAACGTTTGGAAAATTGACATTTTAAATACATGAAGCTCAGAAAATTGATGCGGTGACGGCAACGTTCTGATGCTGCACTTTTGAAGAAAGCTATTTTAAACGTCTATTATTGGGTCTCGGGCATTTGACAGATGAAGCATACAGTGCACAGGCAAATGCTTTGACAGCCGTTTTGTATATACACAAAACTAGACGTGCACATCTACAGACAGAAGTGGACTTCTCCAGCTCAACCTAAACAGCATTTGTAAAGCAAGACATGCACCAATGGTCCACCCCCTCTGCCAATCCGGGGAGGGCTGCAGACTACCACACGCCTCCTCCCATACATGTGGAGTCGCCAGCCGCTTCTGTTCACCTGACAGTGAGGAGTTTCACCAGGGGGACGTAGCACATGGGAGGATCACGCTATTCCCCCCTGTCCCCCCCCCCCAAACAGGCGCCCCGACCGACCAGAGGAGGCGCTAGTGCAGCGACCAGGGCACATACCCACATCCGGCCTCCCACCCTCAGACACGTCTGTAGGGATGCCCGACCAAGCCGGAGGTAACACGGGGATTCGAACTGGCGATCCCGTCTGTGAGCACAGCTCCTCTTCTTCTGTGGTAGTCTTGTGAGTTGGGGGTTGTAAATAAATGCGCTTACCTTGTTGCAAGGCTGTGATGAGGAAAAAAACCAACTTTGGATGTCTGAAACAGGCGACGTACGAGTTGTTGCGGAAATTCAAGAACTCTCACGGTGTTGCTTTAAGCCAGCGGTGTCAAACTCCAGGCCTCGAGGGCCGCAGTTTCTGCAGGTATTTGTTGCAACCGTGCACTAAACCACCTGATTTAACTAATTAGCTCACCTCCTGGATCGAGGAGGGGAAAGGAACTAGTTTAATCCGGTGGCGTAGTGCACGGTTGCAACCAATACCTGCAGACGCTGCGGCCCTCGAGGCCCGGAGTCTGACACCCCTGATTTAAGCTGACGGGCGGCTCGAGAGGCGGCTTTTATCGAGCCGGTCTACGTGATGGAAAGACCAGGCGGTCCTCACATCCGGTACCCTATAAACCCAGGAGAAATGCTTCACAACAGCTGCCATTTCAGCGTCCCCCCACAAACCCCCTGAGCCCGGGAGGCTTTTACGAGGACGCCTGCTGGAGTGGCGGCGTGGTGATCAAATGGCCGGGGAATTGTCACATGCCCCCGAGGAAGGCGATACCCCCCCCCCCCACTGTGCCTGTTCTCTGCATCGTCCTGGACAAGATAAATGAAGAGGTAACGTGGAGCGGCTGCAGGTGGGAGCTGTGAAATAGGTGCGTTCAAGTGTTGACAGCCAGGCGGTGTCCCCCGTTACAGTCGCCACTCGTCTAAGCCTCCCGCCACAGACGGTCTGTCTCTCTGATAATCACACACACACACACACACACACACACGGTCAGCTCAACTGGTGGACAGCACGACATGTACCATTAACATCTGCAGGACAAACAAATTCATGGACAGGCTTTGAATTTTCTCGGGGGCGCACGATGATTTTTTAATGCAGCATGAGCAGACGGGGTGTTGCTGATGCTGGCTTTTACCCGGGACGTGTTTACTTCTGCCCACAGTAAATAAGCAGAGTATTGATCTGTGAGTGATCCTCTCCACGACCCTGCAGCTGGTACAGTGTTGAGGATCTGGAGCCGCGTGCTCTTCTATTACTTTTCCGCCCATCCGTCCATCCGTCACCTACCCAAACCGTTTATCTCAGGGTGGCAGGGATGCTGCAGCCTATCCCAGCAGTCGTTGGGTGGCAGGCGGGGAGACACCCTGGACAGGCTGCCGGGCCATCACAGGGCCCACACACACACACACACACACACACATTCACATGTGGGAGGGGAGCCCAATTAGACATGGTTCATGTGAACTCAATTTGACCTACACCACTTGAAAATAAATAAATAAATAAATAAATAAATAAAACAGGACACCATCTGCTGCTTTAATGCATCATGTCTTAACCCATCATTACTGAATCATGGCTGGCATCATTTGGCATGGAGGCATTTGCATCCTAAAAACCGGTATAGGTCCCTCTGCGGCATATGCTTGTTTCCCTGCACAGTTGAGTTGTTAGCCACTCTTTCCAGTCTCACATTCGTTTCTAGAGAGAGATGGGAAATCTGTCACATTTAGAAGTGAATACTGCTCGGTCTGCGGACTCCTTCACAGCCATAGCCATTGGAAGTGCCTGTCCTCTCTGCTTCATTACACTTGAGATGCCCATCCTGCAGAACCAGCCTATATGATTGGACACATGGGGTGGGGAGACCATGCTGGAGGTAGAAGTTAGTTAAGACATACTTGTCCATGGTAGAAAGTAAATCAGCCACATATAGATGTACTGTTGGTTCGGTCGGTAATACGTGTATGGATTTGGAAGTGAAATGGCTGCCCGGTTCAATCCCTGGTCTAAAAATTGTCTGGCAAGATGAGGGGTCGAGTGAGTGCACTCGTACATATTTTTAGGGATTCTCGAACAAAAATTAGCTGGACTAGTCAGCCAGCTCGTGGTAATGGACAGGCGGGAAAACCTGGTGCAAAAGACCAGCCCTGCCAGCGGAGGCAAAGCAGATAGTGGAACGAGGAGTGAGCTCAACTCCATTGCAGTTAACAGTTTGTACATCCTCCACAATTGACTGCTCCAGCTGCAGAACACCGTCAGTTCCCGACTCGTTCATATTAGGTGCAGTGCAGAGCACACACAGGGCTCTTTAAACCAAAGGCCATTAGGCTGAACTGCCTAAACCACGCTGAACATTCACCTGAACGTTCATAAAAAGGTGAAAGGAAAGAACGACATAGTAGTTACGTGGTTCTACATTAAATGTGTTGTCTCACTTTTCTTTACATTATGATATATAGTATGTACACCTTTACATTTACATTATGCTCTATACTGAATGATTAGTAGTATCTATAATCCCACATATTGCACACATGTTGCTGTCACTTTTCATTTATGAGATTTGCTGCATACATATTTCTCACTACCATTTGCCTCTCTTAATTCTTGTTTCGTTCTGAATTATTTCGATACTTTCCCCTTTTTTGCAACAGCTTGGTTTCCAAGGGTCACTTTGAATGCATCTCATCTCATCTTATGTATCCCTCATCTCATCTCATTTTATTTCTCATCTCATGTTATTCCTCATCTCATATCATGTTATTCCTCATCTCATCTCACCTCATCGTATTCTTCATCTCATCTTATTCCTCGTCTCACCTCACCTCATCTCATCTTATTCCTCATCTTATCTTATCTCATCTCATCTCATTACTCACCTCATTGTATTCCTCATTTCATCTCATCTCACCTCATCTTATTCCTCATCTCATTCCTCATCTTATCTCATATCATCTCATTCCTCATCTCATCTCACCTCATCTTATTCCTCATCTCATCTCATTCCTCATCTTATCTCATCTCATATTATTCCTCATCTCATCTCACCTCATCGTATTCCTCATTTCATCTCATCTCACCTCATCTTATTCCTCATCTCATCTCATCTTATTCCTCATCTCATCTCACCTCATCGTATTCCTCATTTCATTTCATCTCACCTCATCTTATTCTTCATCTCATCTCATCTCATCTTATTCCTCATCTCATCTCACCTCATCGTATTCCTCATTTCATTTCATCTCACCTCATCTTATTCCTCATCTCATCTCATCTCATCTTATTCCTCATCTCATCTCATCTTATTCCTCATCTCACCTCATCGTATTCCTCATTTCATTTCATCTCATGGTAACTTTTCTAAACCTAGAGCAAGTCCAATATGCTCTAGAGATGGATACACATACATGCAACAACATACAAATAAAATCACATTTGGGCGGGGTGGGGGTTGAATTAGTCTCGTCTAAGTCTCTGTTCTACACAGAGATGCCTCTCCTCCAACAGCCGGGCTTCAGTTACCAGGTAACGAGGCAAATACCACGGTGCTGTCGTCGGTAATGAATAGTTTAATTAACTTTGCCTCTGCATCCGAACACAGTTAACAGCACAACAAAGCGTTATGTGTTATGTTCAATAGTCAGCTCAGTCAGGATTCGAGAAAGGTGCTTTTATTTCATGTCTGTGGGTTGTGAATATGAGTATAAAAAGTACCAAATTACAGTCAAAGAAAGCTGGATCAGCTCATCTGGGCACAATGTTTATTGTCAGAAACGTTTCATCACTCATCTAAAAGAGGTCACTCAGATGAGTGGGTCACTTAGGTCATATATGTATAAAGACATATATAGAACGACACACAGACTATATTTCTCTATAAATGTATAGTGAGGTTTTTTTTTTCCTAGTGCTTTTTAATCATGAGTGAAAGGTTCACATTTTTCTCCCTCATCTTTAATTTTAATTATTTCCAAATCGATGCTCTGTCTGCTGTTTGTTTTCATCTTGTCGATATTACTTCATTAAAAATCTCCTACTGTTTCTTTCCCACAGATATCCTAACTCCTGCTTTCAAGACATAATCACTCGTGTTTGTCTAATTGATTAGAAAGTACTTGTCAACTTTTTTTTTTTTTTTAATTATCGACACGGCTCCTACGCAGGCCACTGGCAGTGACGTAAAAATGAAGACGCTACACTCACACCTCCCCAAAACGTTTGAACGGCACAGAAACAGAAACATGTTGTTCTGTTCGGACACACCATCTCAGAGTGTGACCCCACAGTACTGCAGCGGACACACACACACACACACACACACACACACACACACACACACACACACACACACACACACACACACACACACACACACACGCGCGCGCGCACACAAGAAAGACATAATGGTGCAGTACTTTCATGGCCGCAAACCAAAATTTGGTGAATAGAATAGAATAGAATAGAATAGAGGGCGACACGGTGGCGCAGTGGTTAGCGCGGTCGCCTCACAGCAAGAAGGTTCTGGGTTCGAGCTCCAGGGTAGTCCCAGCTTGGGGGTCGTCCCGGGTCGTCCTCTGTGTGGGGTTTGCATGTTCTCCCCGTGTCTGTGTGGGGAAAGGACCTGGGACGGCCCGGGGTTCGAACCCAGGACCTTCTTGCTGTGAGGCGACAGTGCTGCCCCCTGGGCCACCGTGAAGCAGGAAGGTGCACATACTAGTATACCAGTATTTTCTCCCTCTTGCTCTGGTTCCGACGTACATCGACGCCTCTACTAACCAACGACGGAAAATCAGCGGAAAATTTGACCATATGGCACTGGAAGGCTGAAAGTGACATGTGTCAATCATCTTCGGGTCCGGAAGGCATCGGCAGCGTGCATGATTGGAAAGACTGAGTGAGGCACTGCCTCGTGAGCGGTGCTAAAAACGGGTCATAATCTGCAGCTTATACAGTCAACCCCAGAGGAGCCTGTGTTGCGTTATGCTAGCTGCCGAGACAGACACGTGTCCCCTTCTGTTTGTTCTTAAGCAGCAAGGGGAACTTTTCTGTGGCTTCTCCGGTGAAACAAGTGTGGTGGGCACACTTTGACATAAAGATAACCTGTGTGATGTGTATGCTAAGGGGGGCAGCACGGTGGCGCGAGCCTCTCACGGCAAGGAGGTCGAGTCAAGTCAATTTTATTTGCGTAGCCCAATGTCACAAATTACAAATTTGCCTCGGTGGGCTTGACAGCAGCACAACACCCTGTCCGTAGACCCTCTCATCGGATAAGGAGCAACTCCCTAAAAAAAAAAAAACCTCTAACAGGGAGAAAAAACAGGGAGAACCCTCAGGGGGAGCAACAGAGGAGGGAGCTCTCTCCCAAGATGCACAGCGTGCAGCACAACATTGAAAGAAGATTACAGAATTATAATGGATAACGTATGAAGAATATGAATATGATGGAAGAAGACTATGAAGAAGGTCCCGGGTTCGAGCCCAGGGGTAGTGTGTGTGTGTGTGTGTGGGGGGGCCCTGTGATGGCCTCGCGGCCTGTCCAGAGTGTCTCCCCGCCTGCCGCCCAATGACTGCTGGGATAGGCTGCAGCATCCCCGCGACCCTGAGAGCAGGACGAGCGGCTCGGCTAATGGACGGATGTGTGTTAAGTTTTGAAGCATCGCTTCATCAGTTCCGTTATTGACACGTCATCGAACGTGTTTTGCTTGTGGCCCTTCTTAAAGTGCGCAGACACGACTCTCTAAAATGGCAAGTAAATACAGTCCTACGCGTGGCGGGGAGCACGAGGATCGGCTGTCATCAGCTTCCTCTGTAAAGAAGCACATTAAAGGACACAGCTCTCTCGGCATCGCTCTCCCCTCGTCTTCTCGCGCACGCAAATATCCCTGCAGAAAAGAGTGCAACCGGTTCAGAGAGATATACTACGCATTATGATGACACCCGCGTGTCATTCCAGTCATTTGGACACGTTCAAAAAAACTCCATGAAAAGTGGCAAGTGAATCATGAGGCGGCTTGAGGAAACCAGCCAGCACCGGCAGACTTGCTCGTGCAAAGCTCGACGGCATATTCATCATCCTTGCTGAACTGAGCAGACTTGCCTCTGAACTCATAGAACTGAGTTTGGCTTTTTTAGTCATTTATTTATGCCCCCCTTTTTCTCCCCAATTACCCCGCTCTTCCGAGCCGTCGCGGTCGCTGCTCCGCCCCCCTCTGCTGATCCGGGGAGGGCTGCAGACTACCCCACGCCTCCTCCCATACATGTGGAGTCGCCAGCCGCTTCTTTTCACCTGACAGTGAGGAGTTTCACCAGGGGGACGTAGTGCGTGGGAGGATCACGCTAATCCCTCCCACTCTTACGAACAGGCGCCCTGACTGACCAGAGGAGGCGCTAGTGCAGCGACCAGGACACATACCCACATCCGGCTTCCCGCCCACTTGTGTTTGTAGGAACGCCTGACCAAGCCGGAGGTAACACGGGGATTCGAACCACCGATCCCCGCGTTGGTAGACAACGGAATAGACCGCCACGCCACACGGACGCCCAGAGATTAGCTTTTTAATTAGCTTTAGACTCCATCTGGTCTTCTGTTGTGTGTTTGTGTTTCGCAGCACGCACTTATAAATACGTCGTCCTCTACAGCCACATTACCAAGGCATTATCAGGAGGTTTTGACCACCAAGTCAATCTTCAAATCCAGTCGAAAAATTAAGTCTGGGCAAACATTGTCCTCCCCGCACGTCCTCTGGAAAAGGAGAGTTCCCGCAGGTTACAGGAAATCGGATTTCCAAGGCAAATAGCTTCATCTGTCATCTGGGTGATACGGTGGAAATGCTTGACTCAGCACCGTTCTCTGTGTTTACACTCGGCCCTCGACTGTTGCGGTGCGGTGTCATTTCTTGGCTCTATTTACACGGGAGATTGTGTTATACTTGATTAGAATTACAATGACTTGAAATGGAGTTAGATAGCGGAGTATTATAGAGTTATGAAGCTGAATCAACATCAGCGGAACTATTAGATTTATATTGGGCCCAAACCCACGACGGTACGACAGCAGTATGGTTGGTCCAGTGCACAAGTGTATTACGAGACTGTCAGGCCATCAGACGCACGTGCGCTCAGAGGCGTGAGGGGGCTGATATGCTGAAGCACGGGGACGTGGTTCCCCAAAGGAGGAGGGTTAGCGTAACAACCACAGATAAGTAGACTCGCTAGCCCTTGGCTAACCGGTGGGACCCTTTAGTCCACTGGTTAACGTTGTTGCCCGTGGTGCAGGAGACCTGGGTTCACGTCCCGGCTGCCCCCCTGAATTCGCCACAACAGCAAGATATATCATCCTATTGCATTTGTACACTGTTTGGTTTAGTTCAGGTATACTAGAAGTATGCACTAAGTATGATACCTAAACTTATTTGACACTGGGACCCTTCATAAGGGTGCAGAAAGGGGTGGCAACATGAGTTTGTGACACACAGATGCACCTGTTCAGTATTCTAATGTAATAGGATTTGTATTTCCGCGCTGACACAATCTCTAGTGTAAATACCGCCTAGGACACTGCACCGTAACAGTATCGGGCCCAGTTTGAACACAGAATGGTGCTTATTCAAAAATGTGATTTGACAGGAATTTGTGTTTGTACAGCCTATTCCCTGCACAAATCACCGCACTGTGTTTCATCGGTATTATTCCGGCTCAATAACCCCATTCCTTTCTGTGTTGGGCATTGCAGCTCATTCCAGGACCTGTCCCGGCAGATCGAGGTAGACTACGGCACGGTGAGGGACTCTGCCGTCTACGACTACTTCAGAAACAAAGGCACCAACCCCCTGGAGCAAGACAGCACGTACGCCGAACTCTGGAGGACCATCAGCAAAAACGATGGCCAAGACTACTCTGTCTCAAGCCCCTCTGAGGGCATACGCAAGGTAGGAGGACGTGGCAGGAGCGTGCGTGTGTCCATGCAATTGTCCACCATTCACCGTGAACATGTGTAACTGACACTTATCCTGGGCATCTTAACATGAACGCAACAATAAAATATACTCAATATCTATCAACCAGTGATTTTAAAGGGTGCAGGGATTTGAATTCGAGTCACTGGGTCATGCCAGGTTTAACAGAGAAGATAGGCAGGTGTAGCACACTTGATCAAACGATCTCCTAGGCAAGGATATCGTTACTTTTGCTTTTTTTATCAGGAATCAGGAACACTTTCTTTGTCAAAGAAGGTTTAATCAGTTCTTGGACACAACGTTTATTGAGATAGCCTTCATTGCTCAGCTAAGCGACATCTTCAGTCTAAACTGACTCCCCACCCCTTATAAACAATACAGTACAATACAGTGCCTAACGACCGAAACCAACGACCGGTTTCATGATCAAATATGGGTTTGTCCATTAACTAGAGTTTTGATGACCATGTGTACTATTCACATGCTTGATAGGGAGGAACGATGGTTTAAACGGGGAGTCAAAAAGGCCATCTATGTGAAGAGGTAACGACCATCCCTGAACCGAGGAGGGGCCTAAGAGTGCATATGTCACCATCTTACAATGCTGTGATTGCAAACATTACTGGATATTAATGTTTTGGCATAATCAGTTGGAGCTGTTGCCGTTTGAATAGTAAACAAATGCAGCCTACCTGGTCCCACACTGACTGACTGTTCATCCAAAATCATGCCATCTTGTGCTGTCTCATGTGTCATCTTGTGCCGTGCCATGTCTCATCTCGTTCTGTGTCATGTCTCATCTTCGTGCTGTGTCATGTCTCATCTCATGCTGTCTCATATTGTGATGTCTCATGTCACATCTCATGCTGTCTCATATCTCATCTTGTGCTGTCTCATGTCACATTTCATGCTGTCTCATGTTTCATCTTGTGCTGTCTCATCTCATGCTGTCTCGTCTCATCTCATGCCGTCTCATGTCTCATCTCGTGCTGTCTCATATCTCATCTTGTGCTGTGTCAAGTCTCATCTCATGCTGTCTCATGTCTCATCTCATGCTGTCTCATGTTTCATCTTGTGCTGTCTCATATCTCATGTTGTGCTATCTCATGTCTCATCTCATGCTGTCTCGTCCCATCTCATGCTGTCTCATGTCTCTTCTCATGCTGTCTCATGTCTCATCTTGTGTTGTCTCACCTCATGCTGTCTCATATCTCATCATGCTGTCTCTTCTCGTGCTGTCTCATGTCTCATCCCGTGCTTTGTCATATCTTATCTCATGCTGTCTCATGTCTCATCTCGTGCTGTCTCTTGAGCTGCTGATCCATCAGAATCTAGTAGCAGAGCGAGGACTTCTTGTGGATACATTCATTTCGTTGTAGCCACAATGAAGTCTTATCCAACAAGTTGTTTACTCCCATGTGCGGCCCCTTCTTATCTTAGGTGAGTGCATAGTAATTTCACCCACAATTATACTTTCCCAGAAACAAACTGGATCATCATCATCACACTGTTGTTCTCGGGGCATATCAGTTATAATGTGTATGGATTTAGTTTCAATGGCGGGCGATTTAGACCGTTGGCACTTACAGTTAGAATGAGGAGGCCATTCAGCTCTTCAATAGTGCGATGAAGGAAGAGAGCAGATGCATTCACACTTGAGTACCAGCGCAAGTACAGCGGGTACCTCCTTGGGAGCAGCTCCAGGCAGAATGATGAGTGATGAAACAAAGCAGTTTGCTTAAGTTTGCCACGAAAAAGCATTGTGGGGAGCAGGAGGGCGAATTCAGCTCAAGTTCACCACAGTCATCATTCTCAACAGACACCTACTCCTGCTCCAGTTTCTCCTCAAGTGCCAAGTAGTGACGACACCTACTACATGGCTGCTACCTCAGCCCTTTCCCCGTCAGCGGCTGTACTGTCGAAAGACTTTTCAACTGTCGGTCGGATAAAAACTGGTATCAGGGCATCAGTGATGACATACAGACTGAACACTTTGTCCTTGCTCTCCTTTGAAAGAGAACCGACTGACTTGTTGTACTATAATGAAATAATTTCAGCGTTCAACTCCAAGCCCCATTGCCTTCTGTTGCAGTCATCAAAAGAAAGCTAATTTACATTTCCGGACTGATGTTGCTGCGTCTGCAGTGTGTGTGTGTGTGGGGGGGGGGGGCATGCCAGGCTATGCGATGCTGTTAATGTGCATCTTGGAGCCTGTAACATTACCTCTGATGATGTATAAGGCTTGTGTGATTAAGCTGTGGTGCATTCAGGCCAGTATAGCTGTAATGGCCTGTTTTGGCTAACATATGCATTTCAGGACCTATTAAGTGTGATTGGTCTTGGATGGGCTAAGCCCACCTGATTTTCTCTGAGCCCACCCACACTGGGATTTCTGCCTACGCTGTTGGTGTACAGTTATGCAGTTATGATGATCATTTTATTCGTATTCACTGGGATCAGCAGCATGCAGTTGTTTGTTCATACTCATCAGTTTATTCATCAGGATCAGGTTGTTACTGGAAGAGTTATGTGCTCTGAATGCAGGGATGAAAATATGTATTTTATGTTAATAGAAAAGTTCATGATGACATGGTGTATGTAGTATGTTTACCAGTCCATTTTTGAGAACTAATTATACTTGGGCGGCACTGTGGTGCAGTGGTTAGCGTGGTCGCCTCACAGCAAGAAGTTTCTGGGTTCGAGCCCCAGGGTAGTCCAACTTTGGGGTTGCCCAGGTCGTCCTCTGTGTGGAGTTTGCATGTTCTCCCCATGTCTGTGTGGGTTTCCTCCGGATGCTCCGGTTTCCTCACACAGTCCAAAGACATGTAGGTCAGGTGAATAGGCCATACTAAATTGTCCCTAGGTGTGAATGTGTATGTCATGTGTTAGCCCTGTGATGGCCTGGCGGCCTGTCCAGGGTGTCTCCCAGCCTGCTGCCCAATGACTGCTGGGATAGGCTCCAGCATCCCCGTGACCCTGAGAGCAGGGTAAGCAGTTTGGATAATGAATGGATGAATTTTGCTTGGTTTGAATTCTAGGAAAGCAACTTAATGACCACGGGAAAATGTGGGTCCCAAGGCCAAACCAGTTGAGAACCACTGCTCTGGAAGACTTGTTACTGATATATCTTTTTTTCAGTTTCAGTTCTTTTTCCTAGTCAACGGCTGCAGCCTCATTCATTTTTTTTCTATCAAGGCCACATCAGTCATCATTGGCATCTCTCGTGTCCGAGGATCCATTCCAAGAGATTAAGGTGTGTGTTTAAAAACTTGGGAGTCATTCGCTAAAGCCTTGATTAAAGTGGTGATCAGGTCGCGATGCTGGTCAACACTGCTTGGCCTGGGAGAATCTAGTTCCATGGCAACACAAGAGTGAAGACGATGGGATCCGCCACAGGTTGCACCCAAGTGATGGTCGGACTGGGAGTTTGGACTGCCCACTATTTAGGCACTTATGAGCCAGGGATGTGTGGGGTTTCTATAACCGCCAGTCCGCGGTCCTGTTAGGCTTTAGCCAGCTGAGTGCTGCCCAGGTTACGCCAACTCCACAAGTGAAGGCTGGTCAATACCGCGAGCAAGGGCCTATCCGGGGTTTGTCATGCATGCAGGAATCGGTAGCCTGTACCTTTAAGCCTACATCACATAACGCTTCAGCAACCCACATCAGTCACTCTTATATCATCCAGATGCAATTTCAGATGAAGCTTCAGGACAGGATGTGATGTTGCTGTAAAGCCCCTTGAAGCAAATTTGTATTTTGTGATGTTGGGCTATACAGATAAAATTGACTTGACTTGACTTCATATGATCACTCAACAGTGCTGTACTGACTGACCTGAAGAATTTCTTTTGGATGAGTTTTAGACTGTATCATACATATGAACTCACATTGGCAGCAGCCATCAGCCTCTCCTTGAGTTCAGTTGCACGAAAAGCTAAGTTTTGAGGTGATTCTTCTGCATCCTGGGTTATATTTCTGAGTCAGTGGAACACATCAGTAGCACATTTTTTGTGAAACTGGGCTTCAAGGATTGTCTTCAGATGTGCAAGTGTCGGATTACTTTTTGTTTCCAACATGTCACATAAACTGAGCCGAGAACTAACAGCTTCCGCCACAGCTTCTACCATCTCTGCTTCACTGTGGCCCATAAGCATGAGGTTAGTGTATGATAACTTGTCCCTCTGCCCAGGCTCACCAATCTGACTGTTGATTCAAAACTCGCTTCTGATGACCTCCTCGGGCGCTCTGGAGCATGGGGGCTGCGTGGCCAAGTTAGTCAGTTGAGGTTCTGGGGGTAAACTCGCTGCTGCTCCACTCACTTTCTCTCTTATTATTTTCTTATTTTGATTATTCAATTATGTTATTTAAAATTATTTTATTGTACTAAAGTGTCCCTAGGGTTGTGTGTGTTGGCCCTGTGATGGTCTGGCAGCATGTCCAGGGTGTCTCCCCGCCTGCTGCCAAGGGACTGCTGGGATAGACTCCAGCATCCCCGTGACCCTGAGAGCAGGGTACGTGGTTTGGATAATGGATGGATGGAAAACTCCTGTTTACACACCTCAAATAACTTTTAAGGACAGCTGTAGTGATGCCTTTGCATTTTAGGCCTTGTCCACACATACGCGGTTATTTTTGAATATGTAGCATTGTCTGTGTGTTGTGGCCTTTCGCCGACACACAAAATGCATTTTAGGCCACTGACAGCGGACCTGCTGGAAAACTCCCTCCAGGGTGAACCCAAAATAGTGCTGGTTCTCACCTTGCTAACCAGACTTTTCACATGTTTTCACATAAATGTAGTTACTCTTCCACTGTGTTGAGGAACAGAGGCGTCAGAATGTGTTACAGAGGTCACCGCTATATGATCCAAGACTCCCACGCCAATGTTGGTAGCCTCCAGGAAATGGCTTTTTTCCAACATGGCTTTAGGGTCAGGGTCGTATTGCCGCCTGCTGGTCTGGTGTGCTCTTGACAGTGCTTACACTTGTGTTTTTGTGTTTTCATTTGTACAGACAGTGCTTGTGTGGATGGGATTTGTTTTTTGTTTTTTTTTTAGATCGAAGGAGGAAAACCCCCATTTCAAAAATACCCTTGTGTGTGGACTAGGCATGAGATACACTTGCGAGTACACGTGCACACAAAGATGCCTTCTTACCAAGGATCACTGTAAAAATGGCAGCAATGATTTACCCATAATCCTCTCTTTTAGTTACAGAAACCCACTGATTAATTGTATCAGTAGTTCCACAATACCATAAACCAATTGGTTAGACAATATTGATGTCGTTATTGCTGCACATAATGCACACACATCTCCCAAAGAGCAAACATTGGCAGCTGAGGCGGACCAGCTCTGAGCACATTCACTGTTTATCCATTTACTTGATAAATGCAGTCTCAGTTTCTCTGCCTTTCTTCTTTTTTTTTTTGCTTTTTTCCCCGTCTTTTTCTCCCCACTTGTATCCGCCCAATTACCCCACTCTTCCGAGACGTCCCGGTCGCTGCTCCACCCCCTCTGCTGATCCGGGGAGGGCTGCAGACTACCACATGCCTCCTCCGGTACATGTGGAGTCTCCAGGCGCTTCTTTTCACCTTACAGTGAGGAGTTTCCCCGGGAGGACGTAGCACGCGGGAGGATCACACTATTCCCCCCAGTTCCCCCCTAACAGGGCCCTGGCCGACCAGAGGAGACACAGCCAATCGTGTCTGTAGGGACGCCCAACCAAGCTGGAGGTAACACTGGGATTTGAACCGGCGATCTCCGTGTTGGGAGGCAACGGAATAGACCGCCACGCCACCCGGACCCAGCCCCCGCCTTTCTTCATGTTTTCCTCTAACAGCGCTTGTGTATATGTGACCATTGTAATTAGCATCATCTCTGTTGTGTTCCAATACAGTGCTTCTCAGTTAGCCCCCTGTCTGCTTGCATCTGAAGGCAGCGAGTGAGAAGGTTTCTGCCGCCATCCCTTGTTGCGTTGTCCAACTCTTACATTTGTCCTCGTTTGATACATGCCAGCCGTGAGGTCCGCTATTGTGCCCTCAGCAACCCGGCACACTGTCGAGCGTTGGCGAGTATTCAGACAGCTTGGCAAACAATGCAAGACCTCATCACTATGTACTACCTGGGATAAAGTACCTGAGGACGATTAGAGGTAAACGGAAAAAAAAACCTTGTAGAAGTTAAGAGCAGCAGGAGAAAAAAAAGCAAGCTTTTATATGTGATCAAAGGAAGGGATGAGAGATGCATGATGGGTAAATAGGTTATGACAGCATGAAAGGATCTGGAGACTTTTGTCTCCCTGCTTACCACTCATAGCAAAGTGTAAGAAAGAGAAGAAACTGAAGGGGAGGAGAGAGGGTGAGGCAGGAGGGGCAAATAAGAGATGACTTGGGGGGGGGGGGTGCAAACACTTTGTCCTCCCACACAAGAACAATTACCCGTGACAGCTAACAGGTTCAAGTGTGTAAAGCTGATGCAAAGCTGGTGCTCCTGCAAGCAGCGCCGCTGACTCCGCCACAACCAACCACATCCTCCTCCACATCCACACTGCGCCTCCTCTAGATCTATACATTTTTCCTTTCCCATTTGGAGAAGAGTCTCAATGTGCTTTGATCATGAAAGAGTTCTTTTTCAAATGGACTTGTCTTATGTAATGTTCGGCAAAAAACAGATGCCACTTGAAATCACCTGCAGTACATTATCAAAGGGTTGTGGGTGACTGAAGGTAACAACCTCAAAGATTGTCGCTTAAATACATGTGCAATATATCTGTGTGTGAGATCTTCTTCCCCACTGACTCAGAAGCAGCCAGTGGCTTGATGCTCGAACATCAGTAGAAGGAAGCTTTTGTCACAACTTGAGAAGAAGAGGCTCCAACAGGATGACTATACAGTTCAGCACCCTGACTGGCCACCCAGTAGACAGGAGATACGTGAGGACAGACTCCGACCAGCTGAAACAAGCAGCACAGAGAGATATTAGCCAGTTAACAGAGGTGTAGAAAGGTGTGATGAAAGACAGGCCCTCGTTGAAGAAGTACAGCAAGATGTCCTTAAGTGAGGCCCTGGAAACTGCCAAACAAAGGTTCATAGCACTGGCCGCCAGGCTGAAGAGATAGAGGAGCAGAAGGCAAAAGAGTAAATGGCCTGTTCCTCAAAGAATCATCCAACCATCTGGTGGACCCAAGAGCAGATTACAGCAGTATCCCAGAACAAGAGCCAGTTATAATCACAGTGGCCGATATCCAATGACAAGTCTCAAACACGACGAGCTGGACTGCACCAGGCCCTGACATGATTCACGCCTACTGGCTGAAGAAGCTAACAGCACTCCATGAACGCTTGGCAACACAGATGACCAGCTGCTAACATCAGGGTCTCACCCTTACTGGCTAACACAGGGGAGAACAATATTGATCATGAAGGATCCTCACAAGGGTACAACACCTTCATACTACCGGCTGATAACCTGCCTCTCTGCAAACTGGAAGATCCTGTCAGGCATCATAGCAACTAAGCTGAATGGGCACATAAGCAAAACTCAGAAAGGAATCAGGAACAACACCAAAGGGTCAAAACATTAGCTACTGATTGATAGAGCAGTCACCCAAAACTCTTAAGACCAGACAGACCCACCTGAGTTCCCGCCTGGATTGACTTCGAAAGCCTGGCCCACACATAGTTACTGAAGTGCTTTGCCCTACACAAAGCCAACAGGACACTAAGAGCCTTCATCAAGAACTCAATGTGACAGTAGAAAACAACACTAGAGGCAAACTAAAAGACAGTCACACGGGTAACCATCAACTGTGGCATATACCAGGGTGATGCACTGTCCCCACTGTTCTGCATAGGTCAGATCATCACCAAGGGTGGATGTGGGTACAGGTTCAGAAGTGAAGTTACCATCAGCTACCTCCTATACATGGATGACATCAATCTGTATTCCAGAAATGAGTAAGACATTGACTTGCTGATCCACCTCACCAGGATCTACAGCAATGACATCGGGATGTCATTCGGACTGGACAAGCGAATGGTGGCAAAAAAGAGGAAAGGTGGTGAGGGCTGAAGGGGTTGAATTAGCAGACAGCAGGATAGCAGACATACAGGTCAGTTACAAGTCATCAGATAAAAGAGGAGATACTGGCCACAGACATCAGGGCACGGAAACGCCACTCAATGCACGGAGGGAAGTCCAGCAGCCTGAGGTTTTTTTGTTTTGTTTTGTTTTTTTGAAAGACAGTTACGTCTATTGGTCACTTTAAAAGAGGGATATTCTAGTATCGCCAGCATTTTACCTCCACGTTTAAATGCATTGGCCAAATTCTACCCATAGTAATTTGCCAAATAAATCTTGTGCTGCACACCGAAGAAAACTTAACAGGATAACAAATGTTCAGCCACAGAATATGAGTTGTGGCCGGCGTAAGATAGGGGTCTTATCCAGATTCCCCATAACCAGAATAAAACCGTATTTAAGATGTTTCTTCATCATATATGGCGTGTTCAAACTCAAAGAGGAGATACTTGAGTATCCACACTACTGCTGAGATTTTTCTCTGAGTGTTTCTCCGCCGCTGTAGAGATCCTCTTGTGTCAGGGACTCACTTTAATCCAGTAAAAACAACGGTAGCGCCAAGAGTTATGTGTGTATATAGTGATGGGTAAAAAAGCAGGAAGTTGTCTCACAAAGGCCTGCGTTGTCAGTCAGGCCCCCTTTAAAGGTGCAATCCTCAGCTGATGCACGCGGTCGCCGTCTGCCCCACTTCTGCTCAGACTTCATAAACGTTGTTCGCTTCATTACTTGCAAATGAGAAAACCAGCGAATGTGGCATTGCCTTCCTTCGTTTTTCCTTTTTTGGCTTTCGGTCACCTCCGTGTCTCCAGTACACTCACGGTGATGACCACATGCCATGTTTCTTGTTGTCAACCACGCCTGCTTGCTTGCTTGTCGCTTGCTGATAGTAGACCGAGGTCGCAACTCCTTCGGAACTAAATTTCTGTCTGGGTTGGTCCCATAGCCTTAGTTTGCAGTAGTTTGTTTTGTTATTTAACCCATAACCCAAGGTTACCCCGGGGTAACCTTGACTCACCAGGACATGTCCATGTTCAAGCGGGCCATAGTAACTGGTATACGTGGGGTTTTTGTCAGGGTTTGCCCCGCCTTTAGCCTTTGGCTAAATAGCCTATCCTACAAGTCAGCGGGGGGCCGGTTACTTCCTAGGGCGCCGGCGATTCGCCCACAGCCAGAGCCCCATTAGTCTGGACCACGAGAAGGTGGGGTTGACTTGCCTGGGAGACGCTTCGTGTTGCGCTAGACGTGTGTGGATTTGACACACACACCACACCAGACCGGCTCTGACCAGCGGGGCACTTGTGTTGATGCAGAACTCCACACAGCTGTGGCGCCGCATGCCATCACAGATTGCATGGATAGATTGTGTAAATACAAATAAAAGTAAAAACGAAAATGCAGTGTAATATAGTTTCCCTCCATCTTAACAACAAACGTGTATACACGTGTTAGATTACACTACCGAATCAGAACATTAATACCACTTTGTGTGTGTGTGTGTGTGTGTGTGTGTGTGTGTTCACAGGCGAAGAAGAGCCCCTATGCGTTCCTGTGGGACATGGCGGTGTTGGAGTACGCGGCTTTGACGGACGACGACTGCACCGTCACCGTGACGGGGAACCGCATGAGCAGCAAAGGCTACGGGATCGCCATGCAGCACGGCAGCCCCTACCGAGACCTCTTCTCTCAGAAGTAAGCTCGCGGGCCTCGAACGGAAGACGCCGCAGAAATCAGAGTCCCACCCCCCACCCACCCCCCGGTTCAACTCAGCTACACCTTCACCTCCACATCTTACATTTCACGGGTCACCCGTTGTAGCCGGAGGGTATTTGTGTAGCGCGGCTCCCTTAACCAGGTTTCTCTCAACCAGAATAATACCTGATTGAAAGGTCGTTGTAAGATCATGTATGTGTTTGCCCCCCCCAACCCCCCACACTACAAGTAATGAAGTACCCTCTATAGCAGTGGTTCTCAACCTTTTTGGGGTCCTGGACCCCCTGTGTATTTTTGATCTACCCTGAGGACCCCTCCACCTGATCTTGGGGGAGGGGGGTTGCAATTTGATAGAAACAGTAGAAACTGCATTTTAAATTGCATTATAGCATTTATTCACTCTTTGGGGCAAAAATAAGAGCTTTCAGTTGTAACTTAGATATAGTTAACAAAACAGAATTCTTACGCAGTAACTTTCAGATATATGTAACAAAACAGAATTCTTACGCAGTAACTTTCAGATATATGTAACAAAACAGAATATGTATTCAGTAACTTTCAGATATATGTAACAAAACAGAATATGTATGCAGTAACTTTCAGATATATGTAACAAAACAGGATTTTTATGCAGTAACTTTTAACAATGCAAACGGGAGCGAGATCTCTTATTAAAATACAATAAATTACACTTGTGAAACAGATGTGATTAGAGAAAAAAGTCCTGTTACCCTTTATAGTTTAGGTAGATAAAGGTCTCAGTCGCATTTGAGTAAAATAATCCTATTTCTATAAATGTCATAGGATCTTTTTTTTAAAGATATTTTATTTTCACGGACCCCTTGCAATTACACCACGGACCACTAGGGGTCCGCGGACCCCCGGTTGAGAAACACTGCTCTATAGCGCAGATAAGTGTGCACTCACCCTCAATATGTACGCACACATATCAAAGCCTGCTCCCACGGACCTGCAGGCATGTGTGACGTAACGTGTGTGCAGAACGTGTCTCTCCGTAGTGGGACGAGGTTGTCTCATCCGTCCACTCCAAGCCGCTGCACCTGCACGCGCCTTCCTTTTTCTTCCCACTTAACTTTCCGTCTTTCTCCTTTGCCCCCCCCCCCCGTCACCTTGGGGAGGGCTCCTAAGCGCGCCGAGTTTAACGCACGCCTTCGTTAGCGGGCTAATTACTTTTTCTGCTTCATAAAAGCCATAAACATGATCGCTGGAGTGTGACGGTGCCGAGGGGGAGTTGTTGAACACGTCATCGGTGACCAGGTCACTCCGCAACAGGGCAGCAACGGACAGCCGGGGAGATCAGCGAAGGAGGTGGATTTAAGTAGACGCCCCCCCCCCCCCCCCCCCGGAGTCTGGATGTGATTCAGCACTGAATCCTTCCTTTTAAGGAGGTGCATAACAGGGGGCGTCCGGGTGGCGTGGCGGTCTAGTCCGTTGCCTACCAACATGGGGATCGCCAGTTTGAATCCCCATGTTACCTCCAACTTGGTCGGGCGTCCCTACAGACACAATGGCTGTGTCTACGGGTGGGAAGCCGGATGTGGGCATGTGTCCTGGTCGCTGCACTAGCCCCCCCCCCCCCCCCCCCGCGTGCCATAATGGTGTGAGTATGAAAAAACAAAGTGCGACGATAAGCTGAGAGGCTGCAGGAGCTAATGACCAAAAAAACGTCCTTGGCATTTGATCGTTTTTTCTGATATTAAGACTGCCTAAGAGAAATTAGGGGCAAACGTCTCTTTTTTCTGTCCACCTTAATGGGCACCGCCATCATTAAAAAGGAAACGATGGGCGCGCTCACTTATGTGCACGGTGCCACCTCACCCCGCAGACCCGAGAGCAGGCTTGTGAAACGATGCGCACGTGTGAAAAGACCCTCAGCTTTCACGCGGGACGAGGTTTCATTAGGAGAGTTGGGAAGCGGATGGCTTAACTGACAATATGAGGCGCCAAAAGAGGAGCTAATTATCTTTCTGATCCGGCTAAACTGACGCATTCGGCAACCTTGGGAAATTTCCGGCATTCCCGTCAGTCGCTCCGACGGGTGTTCAACATCAAGTCCTTACGCCACCGAGTGGGGAAACTGCTCCATTTCCAACGGATCCCACGGGGAATTTCCAAATGGCGCAGATCGTGTAAATCTTGTAATCATGACGCGATGAACCAGCGGCTTGCACTCGCATAAGCTGAGGATTTCCCCTGCAGAGGTCACACGGCAGGCCTCGTGCTGGAATGTTCTCATCCGGCTCGAGTCCACTGTCTCGCTCGTGGCGCACGGCCTCAAAACAAGACGCACGCACGTGGTTAGCGCGGTCGCCTCACAGCATGAAAGTCCTGGGTTCGAGCCCCGGGGTTGTCCAACCTTGGGGGTCGTCCTCTGTGTAGAGTTTGCACGCTCTCCCCATGTCTATGTAGGTTTTCTCCGGGTGCTTCGGTTTCCCCCACCATCAAAAAGACATGCGTGTTAGGGTTAATACTCCTGTCTCTGCCCCTGAGCAAGGCATGGCAACTCCAACTGGAGTTGGTCCCCGGGTGCTGCGTGGCGGCTGCCCGCTGCTCCTAGCTACACAGCTAGGATGGGTTACATGCAGAGCCTAATTTCCCTATGGGGATAATTAAAGTGTGACCACCCCGGGGCTCGAACCCAGGACCTTCTTGCTGTGAGGCGACCACTGCGCCACCGTGCCGCCCCATTAGAAATCAAGTACCTGCCAAAGTGTTTTCCAGTCACACTGTTTCTTGCGTGGGTATCGTGTAATTCTGAGGTACACGTGTCGGGTGAAGAGACCTGACACGTGGAGACAGGCTGAGTGAGAAACCGCAACTTCCACTGATGCCATGTTATGCTCGAAAGCAGCAACATTAACGGAATAATCTCACACGTAGCGTTGGAGACTGGGCTGCGGAGCCTTGGGCTCATTATCCCCCGCTGTGGCCGTCGATAAGCCTGGCTCGGGCAAAATGGCCTCTATGGGGTGTGTTTGTGTGCCCCATAGATACGTGGGAGGAAGCCCGGGGCCCAAGGACAACTCCAGACCAAAACGTAATTTACACCTCCTACAAGTCCTGCATTCATCTGATGCTCCACCTCCCTCCCTCGTCTCCTCCGCCGCTCCCTACGGACTCCAAGCGGCTCTTCTCCCATGTCTCTAAATGCGCTCGCTTTCTGGTTTTCTCCTCTCGGGATCTCCCCCCTTTCCCCTCTATCTCGACTGTCTCGTGTGCTCCTAATATTAATGCGCCCCCCCCGCAACTCGTCCCTCTCCCGGATTCTAAAGATGCCCGGGTTCACGTCACTCCCGCGGGACCGTTCCTTGATGACTGCCTACTCGTCCCTGAAATTCATCTTTCCCCACGTTTCCTCTTTAACTAAGCCGTGCTTCACTCTGTTTATTTCTGGCTTAATTTGTTGCCGTGAATAGAGACAAAAGCCAGGGGTCTTAATGAAGTTCTGAACCAGGATTAGATCAGCCCAAGAGGCGTCCAACAGCCCGCAGCATCTTCACACATTGCCGCTCAGGGACGGGCTGCAATAGTGTGTCTGGCGGTTAAATTCAGGGCTGAACTATTGTGTGCTAGAGACAACTATTACCTCCACTTTGCCAGCCGTCGGTTTAATGCCGCCGCGCTGCCCCCCCTCTCTTTCCCAGCGTCATCTAGCTACTCCTGATGTCGACATCGTTTGCAAGCTTTGCCTCCACTGCTCGTCTGTGCTGTGAAACTACTTGTTTAAAGTCTTTCTTTGGGGCGTCCGGGTGGCGTGGCGGTCTATTCCGTTGCCCATCAACACGGGGATCGATTCGAATCCCCGTGTTTCCCCCGGCTCGGTCGGGCGTTCCTACAGACACAATTGGCCCCGAGTCTGCGGGTGGGGAGCCCGATGTGGGTGTGTGTCCTGGCCGCTGCACTAGCGCCCCCTCCGGTCGGTCAGGGCGCCTGTTCAGGGGAGGGGAAGGGATAGCGCGGCTCTCCCGCGCGCAAACAAAAGGGCATAACTCTGAGATAAAGGGATGACAGTCAGTATGCAGCACACTTGTCCTGTAGCCGGCCCACTGTGACGGGTTTAAATCAGGACAGTGCTGGTGGGGCAAGGTCCTTTTGAGGATCGAGAGTGTGAGTCATCCTATCTCTCGTTATACCCGGTTATACCTGCGTCCCATCTTAGGATGGACCTTATCCTTTCATACAGCATCCTCCCCGGGTGCTTGCTAGGGTGTTCTTAGAATATTGTTGTTGAAATAAAAATGTTATATCTGTAATCAAGTTAAAAAAGAATGGTAACATATGTCTTGACTGTGCTTCCATGTACCAGCAATTAAGAAAAAAAGTCCCTGTTGGTGAATTTAACATTCAGTGTTAACATTCACTGTTAACATAATAGTTTTATTATTATTTATTATTATTATTATTATTAATCCGCTGTGTCGAACCCTAACGTGAGCAGTCAAAAGTATTATTAGCATTAATATTACTGTCGTCATTATTATTGTCATTATTATTATCATTATTATTGTTATTACTATTATTATTATCAGTATTATTGTTATTATTATTATGTTAATAATTCCATATATTAAGTTTCCATTTTCCTCACTATCGAAAAACTGAGCCTTTTGACTGCTTTGAAATTTTAACGCAACTACCACGGGATGAAGTGTTGACTTTTATTCCTGATGAAGTAATTTACAAATATAAACTTGAACAATAATGAACCCCACATTCATAATCAAACAGCGTTACAGCTCTAATGAGGCAGTTATGCATTCGCGTCTTAGCTTCTGGGTACTGAGTAGTCTCAGGGTGCAACAGTCCCACAATCTCTCAACCCCCTGCCTGAAATCCTCTTTAAATGGCTCTGCACTGATTTAACAAGGAAGCATACCTCACAGCAGGGGCTTTCTCTTTCTTGGAGGGGGGCAGGTATTTGCTAAGATTTGCTGCACTCCGAGCCAACCCAGTCTCACAGACAAAACGTTCATGTGCACCTTAAACCTTCAGCTCGTCCTGATCCTCATCAGGGCCAGACATAACAATGCAGGTTCATTGTGAGAACACACACACACACATACATACACATATATATATATATATATATATATATATATATATATATATATATATATATATATATATATATATATATATATATATATATACACTACCGTTCAAAAGTTTGGGATCACCCAAACAATTTTGTGTTTTCCATGAAAAGTCACACTTATTCACCACCATATGTTGTGAAATGAATAGAAAATAGAGTCAAGACATTGACAAGGTTAGAAATAATGATTTGTATTTGAAATAAGATTTTTTTTACATCAAACTTTGCTTTCGTCAAAGAATCCTCCATTTGCAGCAATTACAGCATTGCAGACCTTTGGCATTCTAGCTGTTAATTTGTTAAGGTAATCTGGAGAAATTGCACCCCACGCTTCCAGAAGCAGCTCCCACAAGTTGTATTGGTTGGATGGGCACTTCTTTGAGCAGATTGAGTTTCTGGAGCATCACATTTGTGGGGTCAATTAAACGCTCAAAATGGCCAGAAAAAGAGAACTTTCATCTGAAACTCGACAGTCTATTCTTGTTCTTAGAAATGAAGGCTATTCCATGCGAGAAATTGCTAAGAAATTGAAGATTTCCTACACCGGTGTGTACTACTCCCTTCAGAGGACAGCACAAACAGGCTCTAACCAGAGTAGAAAAAGAAGTGGGAGGCCGCGTTGCACAACTGAGCAAGAAGATAAGTACATTAGAGTCTCTAGTTTGAGAAACAGACGCCTCACAGGTCCCCAACTGGCATCTTCATTAAATAGTACCTGTTAGAGCCTGTTTGTGCTGTCCTCTGAAGGGAGTAGTACACACCGGTGTAGGAAATCTTCAATTTCTTAGCAATTTCTCGCATGGAATAGCCTTCATTTCTAAGAACAAGAATAGACTGTCAAGTTTCAGATGAAAGTTCTCTTTTTCTGGCCATTTTGAGCGTTTAATTGACCCCACAAATGTGATGCTCCAGAAACTCAATCTGCTCAAAGAAGTGCCCATCCAACCAATCCAACTTGTGGGAGCTGCTTCTGGAAGCGTGGGGTGCAATTTCTCCAGATTACCTCAACAAATTAACAGCTAGAATGCCAAAGGTCTGCAATGCTGTAATTGCTGCAAATGGAGGATTCTTTGACGAAAGCAAAGTTTGATGTAAAAAAAATCTTATTTCAAATACAAATCATTATTTCTAACCTTGTCAATGTCTTGACTCTATTTTCTATTCATTTCACAACATATGGTGGTGAATAAGTGTGACTTTTCATGGAAAACACAAAATTGTTTGGGTGATCCCAAACTTTTGAACGGTAGTGTATATATATATATATATATATATATGTATATATGTATATATATGTATATATATATATATATATATATGTGTATATATACACACACACACCTTTGGTCTCGTGAGACTACATGTATGTAGTAAATAATGTTTGGTTGCATGGCATATGAAGTGTTTCAACGAACTGATGAATGATGACGTTGTCCAGGACAAATTTAGCTATGAGGTTACAAATGGATATATTCGGGTATTAGATTAGCAATAGTTACGTTTTCGCATAAGGTTAGAAAAAAATGTTCCCCTTCTTTTATTATTTATTTCCCCCCCCTTGTCTCCCTAGTTGTACTTGGCCAATTACGCCACTCTTCTGAGCCATCTCGGCTCTTCACAGTTGCTGCTCCATCCCCTCTGCCGATCCGGGGAGGGCTGCAGACTATCACATGCCTCCTCCCATACATGTGGAGTCGCCAGCCGCTTCTTTTCACCTGACAGTGAGAAGTTTCACCAGGGGGATGTAGTGTGTGAGAGGATCACGTTATTGCCCACCATTCATAGGCAATATACATATTTTGGGACCTGCAATTAAATGGTATATAAACATTTTGCTCTGGGCTGGTTAGGGTTAGTAATAGTTGGCAAGGTCATGTTCATTGCAGTTTTTTCTCACTGCTTCCAGTTTAACCCATTCACTTCCTTCTCTCACCTACAGAATTTTGGAGCTGCAGGAGAAAGGGGACCTGGATATCCTGAAGCAGAAGTGGTGGCCTCGCACCGGCCGCTGCGACCTCAACAGGCACAGTAGTGCCCAGCCAGATGGGCGTTCGCTCAAGCTCCAAAGCTTTGCCGGCATCTTCTGCATCCTGGCTGCCGGCCTGCTGCTGGCCTGCCTGGTGGCCGGGCTGGAGGCCTGGTGGAACAGCAATCGCTGCCGACAAGAGCAGCCCAAAGAGGTGACCGAGCACAGGGCCCGGCGGACGGGCCAGCGGGGGGAGGACACTGCCACACTCTACTTTAAGGATCCAGCCACAGACGCAAGCCCTGACTTAGTAGAGCTCCAGTACACCCAACTGTAGAGGAGAGAAGTTTAAACACATTTCAGAGCTCGGACAGTTGAGAGGGACAGAGGTTTTTTGTGACCATAGGAAAGGTTAGATAGATGTGCACTGCGCCACGCTAACCTGGGCCTTTAACTGAAATCAAATTTGGTCTTTCTTTTATTTGTTCATCGCTTCACCTCCAACCAAACCACCCACCCACCACTTCCCTAATCCCCGACTTTACGTTGATACTAGACGTCATCTTTTTTTTTTATGGCACATTTTGTACCCGCTAAACACACAGCGCCCTCCACTTGATCATTTCCCATAATAACATGCTCATAAGCCAACTTTTTTATTGACACATTTGGGAGTTGTTCTCTTTGCCTTGATGCATACACACTAGGCCTTAGTTGGAAATGCTAACAAATTAGCCAAGCAAGTCAGGATTTGGCCATTGGCATGTCCTGCATGTCTCCCAGAGCCCCCCTTGCTAAAATGCCTGAGTACACACTCAAACTTTACTGATTAATTCCCAAAACACCGGCTCTCTGTAACCGGTCAAGTGTTGGTATTGAATTATTGTCAGGAACTCATTTTCTACAGCAAAGCCTCGGTAATTTCCTCCACCCAAGGGTTCTGAAAGGAGTTTATAATTAGCCGGAGAGAGAGATTTCTCAGGCAGAAAGGGACAACAATGTCAAAACCTGAAAACAATCCCTAACACCTTTGGACATTTTCTATTTCAGTGTAAATTATTTGGGGAAAAATAATTAAAATCAAATTTAAGAAATATGAAGATAAGATTACATACTGCAGCTTAGCCTTAAACTTTTAAAGCAGCTGCTGTGTTTGTTTTAGGATTAATGTTGGTCAATTGATTTTTTTTACCCCCGCATGTGGTTTTCAAAACAAAACAGAACATGAATTTTCTGCTTTTGATCATAATAAGAGTTTAAAAGTGTAAAGTGAATGACAGAAATGATAGAAAAGACTTCACATTTGTGTTCTCCAGCTCCCATTGCAACATCCATAAATACAATCCACGGCAACAAACTGAGTTCACATCTACAGATGTAGGAACACCAAAGAATAAGTACCATAATTTTTTTTTAATTCATTATGTTTAGGGTAGTCTCGTATTTTTAAACATTACCAACCTCCAACTCCAACACGAGAGATCGCTTCATCAAAACAAAGTTTACGGAGCTGCTTTACAGACACTACTGACGAACACGATATTGGGTATTTCGGGCTGAAAGGATGCTCGTTGTATGGTGTAAATTCAGATGCGAACCAGACACCATGCTGCTGACTTCAGACGGGGAACTGTAGTGATTACCATTGTTAACCAACTCTTTATTTGTGGTGCATCATGTGAAACACCAATCTTAAATACTGTGAATTAATAGTTAATTAATAGTTAATATTACATTATAATGGGTTCCTCATTTTGAGTGATTTTTTTTTCCCTACCAAATACTGATTTTACTTTTCCAGACAATAGCAAATTCAAAAGCTCTTAAAGTGATGGTCAGCATTTTAAGGCTCTTCTACATACAAAGAATCACATACAAGAAACGGCCCCCCCTTCCCGTGTGTTTTACATGACAAACAAATGAGAAGTTTTATGCCACAGTCAGGTGACAGGAGACAAAGGGAAGGCTTGACTTGGATCCATAAACTAAAGTGTGAGCAGATAGTAGGCCTGTATGCATGGGTCCGTCACCTTTAGCAATAACATCTGTCTCCAGCACCAGTCCATTATCCCGAGTAATATCACTGTGTCACGTCTTACTGTAAATTATATGTCAATGTGGACACCCGTTTTATCTATTTCCTCTCCTTCTCTCTATCTGTCTTTTTTTCTTTTACTTTATTTACACTTGACTGTCTATGATCTTGTGCAGGTTACTAAGGATTACAGACTGGCAAGGGTTTCTGGTCCATTGACATATAATGACATTACAACTGCTTCATCGGAGGGGAGGAGGGACATTTGGACAGAAAGAGAGAGAGGCTGGGATGAAACAGAAGCTATTGATACAGGTCAGACTAGACCGCCTGTAGAAATGCCAGAAGATTCACTGTATCACTGCCAAGGTCCGTTGCTTTGAGAAAAAAAGGGGGGAGCGGTTGCAGGGTGGGGGGTGGGGGTTGTCACAAATTTATGCTGTCACGCAATATGTTGGCTGAAATTAATTCATGATCTGACAATGGACCCCGGTGTCCATTTGTGGCCGAGCTCTCTAATTTATGAACTGAATTTGGGCTCCTCTCTTAGCAGACAAAGCTGTCATTAAGATTTGAACTCATGTCCAGACTTGTCTGCTACACGAGGAGCTGACTCTGAGCTTCTGAGGGACACTTCAACTTGCACTAACCCTGCATCTCCCATTGCTTACAACTCTCCTAGTTTCTACTGGCTTCCCTGGTTTCTCCTAGGTTTCTATCATTTGGTCATTTTTCAGTTTCCAAGAAGCATACCCTAAACACTACCTCACGCTCACCCCAAGCTGAACACAGTGCATCACACATAAACTTTGTAATGCAGCTAAGTACCGTGCAAAGAGTGCCTTCTACTGCATGTTTATCTCTAGAATCTCTAGAATGTTTAACTCGTACTACCAACCAAACTTTCAACACATGTGAATGCATCCAAGCTACACCGGACATTGAGGATATCTGCTCATGCCGAGCTCAGTAGAGAGACAGGGGTGTGCATTCACCATTGCGTGTTCAGCAGAGAGATGAATTTCTGAAGTTTTTGGCATATTAGGTTGAATTATATGGTATTAGAGCGTACCGAAGTTGGGAAGACTGTGTAATGTGGCCAAAATGTGCATTCGTGCTGTTCTTTCAAACTGAGCAGCCGACTCGGCAGAAAATATATCTACAGTTGTGACACAGGAGAGTGCAGGCAGAGGGAGTGTCACCGCAGTGGCAATTTATCATGAACAATAGGTTCAATTTAGTTCACTTTTGGTGAAAAAGCATACTCAGAGTTTCCAACCAAAGTAAATATTTCAAACATTAACATTTATGCCGTTGAAAAGATTACTGAAGGTTTATAAATACGAGATGTTAGGCTGTATATAATCCTAGCCAAAACTTTTACACTTAAGAGTACGCATACACAGATTTTTTCTGCTAACTTTGTTTTACCTTATTCTACGGGACACCACTTGGGTTTGTACATCAGCCAAAAGCTGTAGCTGCGTAAACAAAGGCCAAGTTTTTGTTACACAAAATGACATTTGCAGCATTGTTTTTGGTGCAGAGTAATCAATCAGTGTTACAATTAACTGGATCAACGGCGCCATTAAGCTGCATACCTGCTCCACAACAGCTGACATTCACGGCTATTTGATCCAAATATCCACAATAACTCCACTCACCAGTGTTGTATACTCGAGTCACTATACCTCGAGACCGAGTTGAGTCTCGAGTCCCCAGTGTTTGAGTCTGAGTCCAAGTCTGAGTCCCCAAAGAAGAGTCCGAGTCAAGTCCCCATTACCTGAGTCCGAGTCTGAGTCCGAGTCATCAAGGTTGAGTCTGAGTCGAGTTCCAAGATGGGTTCCAGTGCTCCACTCTGGCACCGTAAAAAGCTATTGATCACCACATTCTATTAGAATGTGGTGATCAATGTTACGGTATTAATATAGCTATCATATGTTATGCCAAATTATTAGGGCCTATTACAAAAAAAACTAACAACAAAAAAAGTCTTTATCAATTATCAAGTCCGAGTCCTCATCTCCAACTTCCGTTTCCGATTCCCGAATGCAGTCAATGATTGAGTCCAAGTCCGAGTCATCGGTGCTCAAGTCCAAGTCGAGTCATGAGTCCTGTAAATCAGGACTCGAGTTGGACTCGAGTCCGAGTCATGGACTCGAGTACTACAACGCTGCCACTCACCAGCCATTACATTCAGCTAGCTTTACCCCCAGTCCCGGACTCAGTAGCTGCTATATGTGGCGTTTAATGATAACAAATAAAACTACTTTATGTAGTACTGGACCGGGACCCAGTGCCAGTATCAGTATCAGTGCACCTGCTTAGATGGAACCAGTCAGTTTTTGGCGTTTTCTGTGCACAGTATGAAATATCAAGCTCTTTCAAAGAACCGCCATGACTTCAAGTATAAGAGTAAAGTTTGCTCACAATTTGCAAAGAAAACTACATGCACGTGAGTCATGAAAAGTATGCGAGTGAGTTTTAAAAAGTATTTTAAGGGCTAATTTATTCGAAAATGAAGCAAATGGTTTCCCACGTCTTCTTGAGTCGGCTGTTATCACAGCTGAGCAAAGCCCACTCAACAGTTGCGTTATTCGTAAAATAGCAGGGGGGGAGGATGATTTAAAATCCCCCACTGGGAGTACCCATTAATAGAGCTGTTTGTTTTCCAAATTAACGGAGGCTTCTGTACGGCGGAGCCGTTGTTTTCCTCCTCTCCAGTTCATTTCATGAGCCTGGCTGTAACAACAGGCCAGGGTTTGATCTGAGGCATTTATTTGTTTAGGCTGGCTGCCAGTTAAAAGCTATGGAAACACATTTTAATGAGGCGCCACTCTGATGAAACAATAGCCCTCTCCGAGATATTTTAATTAGCCTTGCAAGTTGGGGGTTTTTTTGTTCCTTTTTTGATGTTAAAGCTTTTTTTGATTAAGTACAGTGACTGGAACTATGATCCATATTTGAGTCCTATCCAAACCACATTATATTAAGAAAGAAGATGGAGCGCGGCGATTGAGCCTTGGAAGCACTTGGCTTCAGTGTGATGGGATGGAATGGACAGTTGGACAGGAAATGCCAAAAAAGTTGAATCGGTTCATCTGGACACAACGTTAATATTGAGAGAGACACGTTTCATCACTCATCTAATGCCCCTTTTCCACTGCATGGTACCGGCCCGACTCAACTCTACTCTACTCGCTCTTTTTGGTTTTCCATTGGGCAAAAGTTAGGGACAGTACCTAGTACCAGGTACTTTTTTTGGTACCATCTCCGTCGAGGTTCCAAGTGAGCTGAGCCGATACTAAAAATTGACATGAAAATATCAATATAAATAAATATAGAGTGGCACAGTGGTTAGCGCGGTCGCCTCACAGCAAGAAGGTCCTGGGTTCGAGCCTCCGGGGGCTCCGGTTTCCTCCTACAGTCCAAAGACATGCAGGTCAGGTGAATCGGCCCTACTAAATTGTCCTTAGGTATGAATGGGTATGAATGTGTGTGTGTGTGGGCCTGTGATGGTCTGGCGGCCTGTCCAGGGTGTCTCCCCGCCTGCCGCCCTATGACTGCTGGGATAGGCTCCAGCATCCCCGCGACCCCGAGAGCAGGATAAGCGGTTCAGATAATGGATGGATGGATACATATAAATATATGTATATTTATTTAAATATAAATAAAATCTTTAACAAAAACTAGTCAACATGCCCACAAACAACCAGTGGGGCTTCGCCATGAGGGGGTTCTATCTGCAGTGGAAAACGAAATCCCAAAAGGGTAAAGCGAGTAGAGTTGAATACAGTAGAGTCGAGTGGAGCCAGTACCATGCAGTGGAAGAGGGGCATAAGTCACCTCTTCAGTCTAAACTGACTGCAGGTACTCCCACCCTTATAAACAATACAGTGGCTCAACGACCAAAACCAACGATCGGTTTCATATGCAAGTTGCCGTGACTATTGAGTAGAGTTTCAGTGGCCATGTGCACTATTCACAGAGGACTGGGGAGTAGTTGCGGTCACAGCGTTGTAAGATGGCGGCAGAGGTCTGCGTCCTACAGGCCGCTCGCTCGTACTCGCGTACAAGTTTAAGGCAATCCTCGCCGAAATGAGTCTAAAACGCCTTGATGCATGCTCAGTAACCCAGGTAAGGAAATCCCAGAAAGTTAAATCCGTTTGCATCAGCACATAGCTCCAGTATTGAGTAGCAATATTTATTTTTTTTATGAGGGGGGGGGGGGCAAGACTGACCAACACCTGTGTTTCACCATTACTGCCTAATTCTCAGACTCGCGCAGAAACACCCAGTCTCCACAAACATACTTCTACCTGTCTTATTTCATTTCTAATAACCTCTTTTTTCATTAGTTGCTTTTGTGCGCCATTATGAACGTAGCAAAATGTTTGTGTGGTACATATAAATGTGTCCTGTGGTGTTATTACCGATACGACATCTGTCAGCATGATGAGGACTGTGACTAATATCACTGTGCCCTGAGTTGCAGTCAGTCAGCGGTGGAGCCAAACTAGACATTTCTGGTGAACCCGTAGCGTGTGGATTTTTTTTCTAACCAGGAAGGGCACATTGCGAAGGTTAGGCCACAGTAAACTAATTTCTTGTTGATGAAGCTACCTACGAAGGCTAGCATACAACAGTGTGATGTGAATTGCTGTGATGAAGCATCTGCGCTCAAGGTCCTTTGCACGCCTGTGGCCTTACTTGATATTCTGCTCACGCTCGCTCTCTCGCCCCCTTGTCCTTTACCTTTTTCTGACCCTGCGTGCCCAAGTCTGCCTTAAGTTGGACTGCGACCCACTCAAGTGTCCATAAATGCTTAACAAGTACGCAGGACTGCGGCCGTCTTGGCACGCTGCGTCAGCGTTTGTTGTGATTAAATTGTTCTGAGAGCAAACTGGTTCTCCGGGGCGCCGCTAACGCTGTACTTGCTCCAAGGTTGTGTCGCCTGCAGCGGAGCGGCGCACCCCTCAGAAAAACAAAAAGAGAAGCTCGACTTTGTTCTATCGACACACTGTGTATGATTTAATATGTAAAGCTCAACCGGTCTTGTCAGTTTGGCTCCAACACTGGGTTTCTGCACACGTCCAACCTCTAATACCCACCGGCCAAGTTTGATTTCAAGGTGCACATACTATACACCTGTCAAGGCAAATTGGCCTCTGTCACCTCAATGACCATTGGGCTCCTCAAAAATTAAGCAAACACAATGTGACCAACAGCAAAAAGGGCCATCGACCCACTGGCATGCTGATGGTGATCAGATGATCAGGCATTAGTGGTCAAGGCCCCATCAACCAGTGACAGAGTGAGAAAACTGAAAATTAAGAATGCATGGAGCACCAGAAGACCTCAGACAGTCTGAGAAAATGGCCCCTTGCCAATCTCAGCCTCTGTGTCCCTCCTCCTTTCTCTCCATACCTCCTTCTATCCCTCCTCTCCTCCTTCCCTCCCTTCCTCTCTCTCTTTCCCTCCTCCACCACTGCTCCTCCCTACTCCTCTTATAGGACAAGGAGGTGAATCTGGAGCAGGTGCATCGTCGTATGAACAGTCTTTTGGACGAGGACTTGGCCCACAAGCAGATACCCGGCCCCTCTATCGAGATCTCTGCGCTGGACATCGGCAGCATGCAGCCCAGCCAGGCCTCGCTGGTGCCGGGGCCGGAGTCCGTTCGGGACTACCCGTCCTCGGGCCTCTCTGTGACCACCTTCCTCCCCGGGGAGGGGGCCCCTCCTCCGCCCCACCCCCACCCTCACCATGGGGGGACCCTGGGCAGGACGCTAGCCCCCTCCCAGGGCCCTGGCAGCACCACCCTGCCCCCACACCACCACCCGCTCAGCAGCACCACCATCAGCGGCACCATGCAGTGCAAACACAGAGCTCCCAACGGGGGCCTGTTCCGGCAGAGCCCCGGCAAGACTCCCATGCCAATGTCCTACCAGGCAGTCTCCGCAGGACCCATACCCGAAGCCATTGATCCCACCCACAGTACATCCATATGATGGAGAGAGGGAAGGAAATTGAAGTGAGGGGTCACACTCATATTATCTGTTGGACACTGGTCTGGTTCTGGCTCATAGAATTATAAAAGCAAGAGGATTAAAAAACACAAAAAAAGATATGTATAAGATAAAGAAATTTTTATTATGTGTTCATGAAAATCCACTGTTGCAGAGGGGAGATGTCAGGTGGCACGGGAAGGTGGGTGTAATTTTTTTCCTGTACATATTTGTAAATACCAAGAGAACGAAGTGAGGTTAAAGTGTATTTTGAATATCCTCAATTTTTGAAGTTGAGTTATAAAAAAAAAACAAAAAACAAAAATGAGATAAAAAAATACATATTCATTGATGAAAAATTATGACTGTTTGAATGGCTTTGTAAATTTTGTTCTATATGACATAATGACGCAAAATTCATTGTGATTGTTTTCTAAGTGCCGAATTAAATAATGTCTCTCCACAACTCGTTGATGTAGACAACTGGCCATGACGCACCATAGGGACATTTTTAATGTGGGACACCTACTGTTATGCACCTCTGTACCAACTATATCTATCTCTTCAGCATTGGATGAAAATAATCGCAAAAGATAGATTGTCTGTTTTTGTTTCCTTGGGGTTTTTTTTTTATTTGTAATGAAATATATAATATACATTGTTTTTCCTGTCAGAGGTCTTCATTTGCTTCCCTGATTGGAGTCTTGACACAATTCGACATGCAGTGAGAGAAACTGGGGTCGTTTTTTGTCTGAGTCCATGACTCCTCGCCCCCCCCCCCCCCCATATTGGCTGAGTAGTTGTTCCGTAGTGCTGCTTTTTATTGACAACTTGTCCCGGTCAGGAGACATCCTTTCCGCTACTTGTCCCGCTTTAGTCCGTTGTGTCTGTTAGCCAGTGCTCTCACCTATGTCCCAGTGTCTCCACGTCAAAGAAGGAAGAAAGGGTGAAAAGAGGGTATAGGAGAAGAGGGGAGGGGAGCTGGACGAGAGGCGAAATGCAAGGAGTTGGAAGGAAGGAAGGATGGAGGACAGAGAGAGGTACCAGTGAAGAAAACAGCATAGAGAACACATGGGGAGGGAAAGACCACGTGCATGTGGAGAATGGAAGACGAGCAGACTGGAGGGGAGGAAAGAAAAAGGAAAAAAGGTTGGGGAGTTAAGAAAGGGCAGCTGTGGGAAACCGAGGGGAGAAACAAGAGCCAGGAGTTACAGAATTTAGGAAACAAAGGAAGAAGAGGAGATTGAAAGAGCGCGGATAGACCCGAGGGGAGGAGGATCATGTTAGAATCCAGGATCCTCTGGTTTCTGCTGTCAGTGGTAGACGGGGCGCCACGTGTTATTTCATACATCTAACAGGAGCGAATCATTTTAGGGGGAAAAAAAAGAAATCATTATCAATATGTCCTAATTTTTTTATATTGGGGGATTTAATGTAAAAAAAAAACAATAATAATAAAAAAAACTTGTATCCAGGTATGTGTCCTTGCAACGCAGTGCAGTTATTTGAATCAGAGAGAGAGTTTTGTGTTGGTGTCATTCTCCCAAAAATCATTCCGTACATTCACCCTGACAGAAGTGACTTGTCCAAATGGCGATCAGAGTCAGTCAGAGCCTTAAAATTGAGATATTTTGCAGTTGCCAAATGTACCTTGTCGTGGAATTACCTG
Source organism: Lampris incognitus (assembly GCF_029633865.1). Taxonomy (NCBI): domain Eukaryota; kingdom Metazoa; phylum Chordata; class Actinopteri; order Lampriformes; family Lampridae; genus Lampris; species Lampris incognitus. The sequence goes on along the minus strand of NC_079227.1, from coordinate 32,896,528 downwards.
CAAATACTCAAGACTCAGAAGTAACTAAACTAAGCACTGGTGGATGATGATAAAAACTGTATTGCATGCAGTAGCAGAATACGAGCAGTGGGTGGACTTACTTCATTGTCACCAAACAAGAGTTATCTCCGTTATATTTCAGGTAACACTTTAGTATGGGGAACATAAAAAAACTTAATTACTAGTGAATTAGTAATGATCAAGATGTCACTTTAGTATGGGGAACATATTCTAAGTAACAAAAACTTAATTTACAGTAATTTAACACTATGAACACTTGTAGTTTTGTGTGTTGTTATGTAAGAACAGACCATATTCATTAAGTGTTAGTAAGGGAGAATAACTCTTCTCGTGGTACTACCACCTTTTGGTGGTCCATACTAAGCAAAGCATATTGAGATGGCACTACTAATAAGCAATACTTCTGAGGTTATAGAGGGAAAACTCATAGTTAATGGCTTACTGGTTGTATAATAAGGCCATGCAGAATAAGGCATTAATAAGTACTTAATAATGACCAATTAAGAGCCAATATGTTGCTAATTTGCATGCTAATAAGCACCTAATTGATGGTGACTATGTTCCCCATACTAAAGTGTTACCATATTTCCTTTTCCTTAGACAGACAAAGAAAGGCCTGACCATGGTCAACTAGAGCCAAACCATTCCCTATACCTCACACCACAGGTCAGTTTAAACATCTGGTCATTAACAGTGAGGGGTCCATATAGAAATACACGGGATTGTGAATTAGGCAGGGGAGATGGGAGAGAAAATAACACCCGTCCCTTCTTACAAGCATCCCTTACTCCTCTCTGGGGGAGTCACAAGACCCTCTTTAAAGCAGATTTGACCAACAGGCATAGAGAATAAAGTACACAATGAATAGGGGTGTCCAGGTAGCGTAGCGGTCTGTTCCCGAGCGTTTTTCATAAGTGCGATTAACATGCAGACCCTCCTCAGTCTACTGACACAAATCTGTTGGAATTTTTTTTTTATGAACGTTAATCCAAGAAGCAAAACTGAAATGGCAGCCATTACAGCTGAAGTATTGAGAGAAACTGGGCACCTGCCATTGAAAGGGTTTCCATTTATCACGGTCCATTAAACAACACCATGTTGTTTGTTACCTTGGCCGTGTTCGGCCGGGCGGGGCTAAATCCAGGAACCTCATTTATGAAAACACAAAGCTACAATGTCTCTTTAGATACCATTTTAAAAAGTGCACCTCTTAAAATGACTGATCACGCGGTGGTCTGAGTATTGAGTCGCTTCAAGGTGTTGCAAAAATGCGAGTTATTTTGTTTCAAAATCTAAACTATATAGGCATCCGGATACCGTACAGGTGTATTCCGTTGCCTACAAACACGGGCATCGCCGGTTCGAATCCCCGTGTTACCTCCGGCTTGGTCGGGCGTCCCTACAGACACAATTGGTCTGTGGGTGGGAAGCCGGATGTGGGTATGTGTCCTGGTCGCTGCACTAGCGCCCCCTCTGGTCGGTCGGGGCACCTGTTCAAGGGGGAACTGGGGGGAATAGCATGATCCTCCCATGCGCTACGTCCCCCTGGTGAAACTCCTCACTGTCAGGTGAAAAGAAGTGGCTGGCGACTCCACATGTATCGGAGGAGGCATGTGGTAGTCTGCAGCCCTCCCCGGATCGGCAGAGGGGGTGGAGCAGCGACCGGGACGAGTGGGGTAATTGGCCGGATACAACTGGGGAGAAAAAGTGGGGTGAGGAATAATATATATATATATATATATATATATATATATATATATATATATATATATATATATATATATATATATATATATATATATATATATGAATATTTTTATCAAATATTTTTTTCGAGTCATTTTGAAGATAGACGGGGGGGGGGGAAGGGGGAAGACCTACAGCAAACGCCCTGAGGCAGATTCCAACCTGGCACGGCAACAAAACTGTAAGATTTTAAACAAAACTCATTAAAACATTCCAACTTTTGAAAAGTCTTGACCCTTCTGTCAGTTTTTAAAGTTTTCAAAAAAATTCAAGAAACAATAATAGTATCAGTATTATATAGACTTTCTTTCTTTCTTGGGCCATAATTACACAGGAATAATTACATACAGCACTTAAATGCTGAAGGCCACAGTATCCCTATGACCAGTGCATTTTATTATTGTATGCGTTATTGTCTTATATACACAAATTATTTATGAAAATGTTAGAGTGGACAGATTTAGCAAGGATTTTTGGTCTAATTTTATAAATGTGGTCCCTGAGTTTTACCTTTTCTGACACCGATCAGACAGTTCAGATGTTATGAAGGTTAAATTGGGAGGAACCACACGCAACGAGATTATTCCATAGAAACACAAACAGGAAAATCCAATTGTCTGTGTGTGAAAGCTACGTTGGGATCAGTTGTACAGTCAAGCCACAAGAAGAATTTTCCGGTTTCACCAACACGTTTCAGTTGTTCAGAAAACAAAAAAAGTAATTTTCAACTACACAAAAAAAGGAAGGAGAGGCAATGCTCAGCCGATGATGCCAGACAGCAAAACGCATTGCTTTATTAATCTAGCTCCCGGTCTGTCTTGGTCAGTTGCATACAAGCGAGGACTTGGTCTCGTCCAGTTTCCGGTTTGGAAAGATAAGAAAACAAAGCGCATCAAGGTGAAGTAACATCCATGAAAACGGAGCTAAAGTTTTTTTTCCTCCATCTGATAGAGTGGATGCTGCAACTGAACAAGATGAACCAAGGTGATGTGACCGCACCGTGATCTGCAACTTGCAGAACTGATTGGTTGTGAACAGGAACCCTGAGGGATTTTGACTTTGCTCCAGAAACCAGGAAGCGTCCAAATAGGCTGTTGTGCTGCTGAACTTGGACTGTGCTAGTGGGCCACCCTGCCGTACGCATCATCTCTTTACACGAATATTACAGTGCCCCCCTCCCCCATGCCATGAAAGGATCCAATCTGTCATAGCATATGGTCTGTAAGAGTACAACTAAGGGAGACTATTATTTTATTTATGAATATGCTGCTTGGAGTTTCTTAATCTTTAATAAAGAACTATGGTTTGCAAAATGCCAGTGATTTTTGTGATTTACAGGTCGTATCAGAGACAACAGAAGTGTGCCTTTTTTTTTATTCTGTGGGCTTCCAAATGCTTTGTGTCCAAGGCCATACGGTTTTAATAATGCTCATTAAGGATGTACGTTATGTTGTTGTGTTGACCCACAAACGTCTCAGTGCTTTTCTTCAATTCTACTCAATTCACTTCACGATTCAAGATTTAATGTATTACCATTTGCCATTATAAAAAAAAAACGGAGATGTCACATCTCACTCCCTGGCTAAGTCGAGATGCAGTATGTCTTTGGAAATTGATGACGACGACTGTTATTGGGGCATTGTTTAAGGTTATGCATTCGCTTGAGATTGTTGTTTTAAGGTCAAAATAATATCTCGTCGGATCATGGCGAGTAACGACCCATGTCACATCTCACCTCTGTGACCGATCTGTGCAGACATTTATAGTCAATGCTCGCACCCAAGGAAGCACAGAATGAGCTACCAGGCCGTAATTCACTGTTTAAAGTACACTTACACGTGAACATTTGGCTGGAGGAAACACAGCTGCTGCCAAATTCAAGCCCGTGTCTCCTCAGTGAAAGGACAGCATCTCCACTTGCAAGTACATCTAGTTAGACACAGAGTGCAAAAAAATATGTATTCAATGCAGAATTCATCTCAGAATCAGAAGTTGGAGCTAAGAAATTGCACACCGTATATTCTGTTCAGAAAGACTACATATTCTGACTACATCCCAGGGTACAAGTCTGTAAAAATGAACTCCACTGTAAGAAAGCAACAGGCCGACAGTTCATTGAGTTTTTTTTTGCTTTGGCACCTGGATGTTTCCTGCTGTTTTCACTGGCTCTCTCTCTCTCTCTCTCTCTCTCTTTTACTCTGTCTCTCTCTCCCCCTTGTAACCTTTCCTAAGTGTCTGTCAGAAAGCGTTGTCTGTTCTGCCAATTAGAGGATGATGTAAGTCGACCCACAGGGACAGGGTTTAAACCAGCACACCTGCAAGTGCAGAATGTCAGATTTCCTCTGGCTTTGCATTCATCTCTACCACGGCCCAAACTGACAGGCTGGGTAACTGGCACACTCTGACTGACTGACTGACTGACTGACTGACTGGCCGACTGGAACACAAGCTTGCTGGTTTGATGAATGGTAGACTTTTCCCTCTTGCTGAATGAGAGGTTGCCTATCATTCTGACCGACTTACCAGCTAGATGACAGGCTGGCTCTATGGATGGGTAGACTGGTAGTACACTTACTGGCTTGTTGCCTGGCAGGCTGTCTTGTTGGCTGGCTAACTTAATGATTGACTGGACCGTTGACAAACTTGCAGAATGACCGAGTGACTGGATTTCTGACCGCTGGGTGGGTGACCGACAGGATGGCTGACTGGCCAGTGTTCTTGTGAGATAACCTGTTTTACTCACAGGATAGCTGGCTGACTTGATAGTTGCCTGGCTGGCTTGCTGAATGGCTAAATGGCTGAATTCCCAACTAGCTCACTTACTGGCTTGACTAACAAGCCATACAACTGTCTGTGTGGCTGGTGGACTGGGTGGCCGATAAGACCAAATGCATCTCCAAAAACCAATCTGACTGTGAATTAGAGGATAGAGAAGACATGGAGAACATCAGAGGAAGAACACTTCTCCTCTGCCATTACCATTACCCTTACACCAGAAAGGCAGAAACCCTCTCGCTTACTTTAGTGCAAATTAAACACAACTATAGGCTGTGATTGACTGCCATCAGTGTCGATGTCCGGTTCTGCAACACTAGAGAGTGTCAGAGCATTAGGTTTTGACATTGCACACATTCCACCACGTTACTAGCTTGTGCCTTTTGGCTAAAGCACCTCACCCTCCAACAACTGAGAGAAATAAGTCAATATGAATATCAGAGTCCAGTTGCCGGGAGCTGCTAAGGGGCCGGTATGTGGTTACAGCCAGATATGCTGCACGAGAGACCGGTCGCTGTCGGGACATAAGGTGGGCAAGATGGAGCTATGCACCTGATGGACATAGTTTAGCTGCAACAAAGGCAAGTGTGCCTGAATGTGTTGGCTTATTGCAGAAGAATTTTGTTTCTTTGATAATTTGTTATTCTTGCTCAAGCTACCTCACATATTACAGATAATTTTGTAATGTAGAAATATATAATAAAAAAAACACCTTTAGTAAGAAATCAGCCTTCTTAATAAACATATTTAGCAGGCCAGCAGTTACACGGGCCAGGAAACACTGATGGATGATGCTCCTACCAACTGTGCCGAACCTCTGTAATAGTTACGCTTTAGTGTGGTCTTCAGGAGATGTTACGACCGCCCTTTATGGGAAATGATCCATTAACAGTTCAAGGGTCATCACATTCCCCCTGTATCTCTTGCCTGACTTTACCATCTATCTTCCGATCTCTACCTCCCATCATCCCCTCTTCCATCCTGCCTTCCTTCCTTTCTTGCTGTTACCTGCCCTCTCCCTCTCCCCCTACTCTTTTTGCTCTGTGCTGCTTCCCTCTTTTTCTCTGTTTCAAACATCGTTTCCTTCTGCCACTTTCAGTCTGCACTTTAATTCAAACGTTCACCCAGATTTAAGTTATTCTGCACACTGATGCAATCACACAAGAAAACTGATGTTTAAAAACACTCTCCTAGCGGGGTGGTGAACTTTATATATATACACTACCGTTCAAAAGTTTGGGATCACCCAAACAATTTTGTGTTTTCCATGAAAAGTCACACTTATTCACCACCATATGTTGTGAAATGAATAGAAAATAGAGTCAAGACATTGACAAGGTTAGAAATAATGATTTGTATTTGAAATAAGATTTTTTTTACATCAAACTTTGCTTTCGTCAAAGAATCCTCCATTTGCAGCAATTACAGCATTGCAGACCTTTGGCATTCTAGCTGTTAATTTGTTGAGGTAATCTGGAGAAATTGCACCCCACGCTTCCAGAAGCAGCTCCCACAAGTTGGATTGGTTGGATGGGCACTTCTTTGAGCAGACTGAGTTTCTGGAGCATCACATTTGTGGGGTCAATTAAACGCTCAAAATGGCCAGAAAAAGAGAACTTTCATCTGAAACTCGACAGTCTATTCTTGTTCTTAGAAATGAAGGCTATTCCATGCGAGAAATTGCTAAGAAATTGAAGATTTCCTACACCGGTGTGTACTACTCCCTTCAGAGGACAGCACAAACAGGCTCTAACCAGAGTAGAAAAAGAAGTGGGAGGCCGCGTTGCACAACTGAGCAAGAAGATAAGTACATTAGAGTCTCTAGTTTGAGAAACAGACGCCTCACAGGTCCCCAACTGGCATCTTCATTAAATAGTACCTGTTAGAGCCTGTTTGTGCTGTCCTCTGAAGGGAGTAGTACACACCGGTGTAGGAAATCTTCAATTTCTTAGCAATTTCTCGCATGGAATAGCCTTCATTTCTAAGAACAAGAATAGGCTGTCGAGTTTCAGATGAAAGTTCTCTTTTTCTGGCCATTTTGAGCGTTTAATTGACCCCACAAATGTGATGCTCCAGAAACTCAATCTGCTCAAAGAAGTGCCCATCCAACCAATCCAACTTGTGGGAGCTGCTTCTGGAAGCATGGGGTGCAATTTCTCCAGATTACCTCAACAAATTAACAGCTAGAATGCCAAAGGTCTGCAATGCTGTACTTGCTGCAAATGGAGGATTCTTTGACGAAAGCAAAGTTTGATGTAAAAAAAAATCTTATTTCAAATACAAATCATTATTTCTAACCTTGTCAATGTCTTGACTCTATTTTCTATTCATTTCACAACATATGGTGGTGAATAAGTGTGACTTTTCATGGAAAACACGAAATTGTTTGGGTGATCCCAAACTTTTGAACGGTAGTGTATATATAATTTTTTTTGAGCTGAAAACATGTTGTTATCAGTCTAGGATGACAGAGCTGATTGCCTGCATGATAAATTCAACAACAACAAAACAACACATCATACAATCACGCAGCCACTCTGAGGGAGAAAATACCTGTTTTTTTTACATCCAGCGAGGGGAAAACATGAATTACCACCAACCCTGCTGCTCTTTGCCATCTTCTTCGGGCAGCGTGGAATACGACAAGGTACAGCCGGCATACACCTGCCATGACAGCGGCTCCAATGGCCAGTACAGGTACATTCTGAAGATGATATATTAGTGATATATTTGAAGATGATATATTAGTGATCTATTGGGATGGATTGAAAGAGCCAATCTAAATGAAAGGGAGTTGCCAGTGCCTTGCACAAGCACCGTCACCACCTAGAACTACAAACGTATGGTTCAGCCTGGATTCTGGGTTTATGTATTGACCTTTACTCGTATCTGGTGGTGAGTTTGTTCTTCCATATCCGAATCACAATCACCTTTATTGGCAAAGTGTGCTTATACATAAAAGGAATTTGACTCCGCTGTACATAAGCTTCTAGTACTTACATATATCACTCAACAAAAAGAAAGAAGTGACAAAAGGAAAAACAAAAGAAATAAATAGAATACTGGAGGTAAGTATGTATGCACAGCATGGTACGTCACAACTGTACAGAGCGTTAAGGCTGAATAATTTATAAATTATACTTATATATCATATTATATATATTACATTATATTATTTACTAATATAATATATATAATATATTTATACATTATATATATATTATTATTATATGCTTATGTTATAAATATAACAATAACTATAGTAATTTATGACCAGTATGCAGCAGTTTTATGTGTATTTACAATTGTGGCAGCACGGTGGCCCAGTGGTTAGCACTGTTGCCTCACTGCACGAAGGTCCTGGGTTCGAACCCCAGGCCGTCCCAGTTCCTTCCTGTGTGGACTTTGCATGTCCCCCCGTGTCTGCGTGGGTTTCCTCCGGGTGCTCCGGTTTCCTCTCAAAATCAAAATACATACATGATAAGAGTTAATACTCCTGGTTTGGTGCTGTTTGTGCCGGGGGACCTGATCCTTGGGGTGGACCAACTTCCGGTGCAACGTGTTGTGGGGGTTCGAAAGCAACTTGGATGTGATGCTTGGAAATTATGCGTCTCAGCTTCTCCCGCGACATGTGGCATCAGCACTGGTTTACGCTGCCGTCCTCCTCTCTTCGGCCGGCTGCTGCACCGTCTGGGCATCTCCCTGGCTTTGGCAACCACAAAACATTCTCCATTTGAATAGTTGTCGATTATTTAATGTCTTCAACGATGGAAAGTAAATCTTCACGATGGTCACGTTGAAAAGGACAAACAGCTGCAACTGAGCAGTTTTATTTCTTCTATGCGAATTCACTCATTAGTAACTCCTGAGCGATCATCCTCAGAAGAAATGATTACCAAAAACTGCAACAGCAAGGGTTTGATTTCATTAATATACGACTGGCTTGCATCTGGCTCTAAGGAGATCTCAGTATCAGAACTTGCTTCATGGAGGGCAGATTTAAAAGAGGACATTTCAAACAACGACAGGAACATATCCTGTGAGAAGGCTCAGACATGACCAGCCAGCACTGATTTAAAGCTACTTCAATATAACTGGTTGAGGTGCACTTGTGTAACCCCTGTCAAACTGAATACATATAACACAACATACCTGACACGTGTTGTAAATGTAATGAGGCTCAGGGAACACTTAACATTGTATTAGAGAGTGTGACAAATTGGGAAAGAGATTTGGGAAAGAGTAATAGAAGCTAGGTTAAGAGGAGAGGTGACGATCAGCGAGCAGCAGTATGGTTTCCTGCCAGGAAAGAGCACCACAGATGTGAAGTTTGCTTTGAGGATGTTGATGGAGAAGTATAGAGGAGGCCAGAAGGAGTTGCATTGTGTCTTTGTGGATTTAGAGAAAGCATACGACAGGGTGCCGAGAGAGGAGGTGTGGTGTTGTATGAGGAAGTCAGGAGTTGCAGAGAAGTATGTAGGGGTGGTGCAGGATATGTATGAGGGAAGTGTGACGATGGTGAGGTGTGTGGTTGGAATGACAGATGGGTTCAAGGTGGAGGTGGGATTACATCAAGGATCGGCTCTGAGCCCTTTCTTGTTTGCAATGGTGGTGGACAGGTTGATGGACAAGATCAGGCAGGAGTCTCCATGGACGATGATGTTCACGGATGACATTGTGATCTGTAGTGAGAGTAGGAGGCAGGTTGAGGAGAGCCTGGAGAGGTGGAGGTATGCACTGGAGAGAAGAGGAATGAAAGTCATTAGGAGCAAGACGGAGTATGGGTGAATGAGAGGGAGGACAGTGGAATGGTGAAGCTGCAAGGAGTGGAGGTAACAAAGGCATTTGAGTTTAAATACTTGGGGTCAACTGTCCAAAGTAACGGGGAGTGCAGAAGAGAGGTGAAGAAGAGAGTGCAGGCAGGGTGGAGTGGGTGGAGAAGAGTGTCAGGAGTGATTTGCGACAGAAGGGTACCAGCAAGAGTTAAAGGGAAGGTTTACAAGATGGTTGTGAGACCAGCTATGTTATATGGTTTGGAGACAGTGGCACTGATGAAAAGACAGGAGGTGGAGCTGGAGGTGGCAGAGTTGAAGATGATAAGATTTTCACTTGGAGTGATGAAGAAGGACAGGATTAGGAATGAGTACATTAGAGGGGCAGCTCAGGTTGGACGGTTTGGAGACAAAGCAAGAGAGGCAAGATTGAGATGGTTTGGACATGTGTGGAGGAGAGATGCTGGGTATACTGGGGGAGAAGGATGCTGAATATGGAGCTGCCAGGGAAGAGGAGAAGAGGAAGGCCAAAGAGGAGGTTTATGGATGTGGTGAGGGAGGACATGCAGGTGGCTGGTGTGACTGAGGAAGATGCAGAGGACAGGAAGAGATGGAAACTGATGATCTGCTGTGGCGACCCCTACTGGGAACAGCTGAAAGTAGTAGTAGTAGTAGTAGTAGTAGTAGTAATACATTAAGAATATGGCGCACTATGTCAGTAGAGAGAATAACATATACCTTGAAAAATAAAATGGATGTTTACGAAGGAATCTGGAAACCACTCATTGATTTTTTTTAAAAATGGAGATATAGGGGAGCTCCTACAGGAGGAAAACTTAGGACAGGGTACTTAAAGGATGTAGGGTACAAAGGTAAAGGGTAGACTCCAGAAGGGGAAGGAGGCATGTTTTGAATTTTTGTTGTAATGATGTAATTGATTTGTCTATGTATAGTAGTATATTGTTAGAGGTACCATTGAATTGCATGACTGATTTTGTCATGTTTTATATTCATGTTGGCTCTGGATACGAGGGAGATGTGAAGAGAGAACAAGTGAGGGTTGGGGTTGGGGTGGGTGGGGGGGGGCATGTTTTGTTTGTGGAAGTTGAAATTTGCAGTGTAATTTGTTGCATAGTAATGCTGCCATGTACAATGAAAAATCAATCAAGACACTGTTTAAAAGAAAAGGACAAACAGGACGCGTGCTCACGCACACAAACAGAAAAGACAAAAAAAACAACATGATCTGACACCTCCTCTCTGTGGACTCCTTTCACCTTTTTCTTACGCCACGCCAGCGTGCACGACCTCCTCTGCCCTCGCCTCCACTTCCTCCTCTCTTGACACACCGGGAACCCTTTGCCCTCCGCCCTTCTCCACGTGGCATTTTTTACAGTCCTGCTACTTCCTGTAGCAGATGCTGTCAACCTCCTCCCCGTCCACCTAAAGGTCATGCCTCCCCCCTTTACACCTGTTGCATATCAATCCACCCGACTCCTCTAATCTAAAACGACGCAGTGCTCTGTTAAAAAAAAAAAATCTACATGAAATTCCATTAGAGAAGCATATTATTCATAACCTTCATGCTGAAACTCTGGTACCGGTTTCATTTCAATTAATTCACCGAGAAAAAAACAACAACATAGAATTAAGAATTAACATAAAGTCCTAATTCCTCTCCTATAGTGTAGCACTACCTGGTCAGAGAGACAGAATCTGCCATCTCGTAAACACCGATGTTTTCATTCCATCCACCCATTATCCAAGCCACTTGTCCTACTCAGGGTGGTGGGGATGCTGGAGCTTATCCCAGCAGTCACTGGACGGCAGGCGGGGAGACACCCTGGACAGGCCACCACACATTCACACCTAGGGACAACTTAGTACAGCCGATTCACCTGACCTACATGTCTTTGGACTTTGGGGGGAAACCGGAGCACCCAGAGAAAACCCACGCAGACACGGGGGACGACCCCCAAGGTTGGATAACCCCGGGGTTCGAACCCAGGACCGTCCTGCTGTGAGGGGACCGCGCTAACCACTGCGCCACCGGGCTGCCCATTTATAATCATTCTTTAATTGTGATTATAATCTAGATATGAACAGATATTTACAGATGGCCTACATCACCTTCTATTCCATTATTTGAAAATAAAATCAAAGAGTTGTAATGGCTGCCAAAACAATAAAATCATAAGAATGAGCACATCAGTCAGCCACACATCTAATAGCCCCCGTGATTAAGGACCGTGTGGATTCAATGGGTAAGCCCCCCAAGACTCACACACTGGCTCAGTTACAAGGGCAACCTTCAAAAAGTTCAACACCACTTTGGGATGAAAACCATTAGCGATGCTACATGGAACACTGCAGCTTACCTGGAGCACAGTGCAGCTAGCTAATGTCGGCAGGACGTCCTGACTGGTGCTGACTGAAACTAAACAAACATGCCACGCGCTGCCCACTCCCCAGCATCGCCCTATCCACACCTGTCTTCCTCTGCATCATGATTACAAAGGCTTCCTGTTTGTAGTCCCACCCCATCCCCCACTTACACCATTTACAGATAAGGCACAGCTACTTTGCTACCTGATGTGGTGGGATGATGAGTCGTACAACCTAGTTTGTTTGAAGTGTGTACAACACCTTATGTATGCTCACTGTCCTCAACATGGAGCATATTCTCTTGGACAGGGTTTTTTTTTTTTGCTGTTATTTAGTTTAGATATACTATGTGTTCTAGTTTGGATATATGTGTTTAGATTGGATATATGTGTTTAGTTTGGATATACTATGTGTTCTAGTTTGGATATATGTGTTTAGATTGGATATATGTGTTTAGTTTGGATATACTATGTGTTCTAGTTTGGATATATGTGTTTAGTTTGGATATATGTGTTCTGGTAGTTTGGATATATGTGTTTAGTTTGGATATATGTGTTCTGGTAGTTTGGATATATGTGTTTAGTTTGGATATATGTGTTCTGGTAGTTTGGATATATGTGTTCTGGTAGTTTGGATATATGTGTTTAGTTTGGATATATGTGTTGTTGTAGTTTGGATATATGTGTTCTGGTAGTTTGGATATATGTGTTTAGTTTGGATATATGTGTTTAGCTTGGATATATGTGTTCTGGTAGTTAGGATATATGTGTTGTTGTAGCTTGGATATATGTGTTTAGTTTGGATATATGTGTTGTTGTAGTTTGGATATATGTGTTTAGTTTGGATATATGTGTTGTTGTAGTTTGGATATATGTGTTGTTGTAGTTTGGATATATGTGTTCTGGTAGTTTGGATATATGTGTTCTGGTAGTTTGGATATATGTGTTTAGGTTGGATATATGTGTTTAGTTTGGATATATGTGTTGTTGTAGTTTGGATATGTGTTCTGGTAGTTTGGATATATGTGTTTAGTTTGGATATATGTGTTTAGTTTGGATATATGTGTTGTAGTTTGGATATATGTGTTGTTGTAGTTTGGATATATGTGTTGTTGTAGTTTGGATATATGTGTTCTGGTAGTTTGGATATATGTGTTCTGGTAGTTTGGATATATGTGTTCTGGTAGTTTGGATATATGTGTTTAGGTTGGATATATGTGTTTAGTTTGGATATATGTGTTGTTGTAGTTTGGATATGTGTTCTGGTAGTTTGGATATATGTGTTTAGTTTGGATATATGTGTTTAGTTTGGATATATGTGTTGTAGTTTGGATATGTGTTCTGGTAGTTTGGATATATGTGTTTAGTTTGGATATATGTGTTGTTATAGTTTGGATATATGTGTTCAGGTAGTTTGGATATATGTGTTTAGTTTGTATATATGTGTTTAGCTTGGATATATGTGTTCTGGTAGTTAGGATATATGTGTTGTTGTAGTTTGAATATATGTGTTTAGTTTGGATATATGTTTTGTTGTAGTTTGGATATATGTGTTGTTGTAGTTTGGATATATGTGTTCTGGTAGTTTGGATATATGTGTTCTGGTAGTTTGGATATATGTGTTCTGGTAGTTTGGATATATGTGTTTAGGTTGGATATATGTGTTTAGTTTGGAGATATGTGTTGTTGTAGTTTGGATATGTGTTCTGGTAGTTTGGATATATGTGTTTAGTTTGGATATGTGTGTTTAGTTTGGATATATGTGTTGTAGTTTGGATATGTGTTCTGGTAGTTTGGATATACACTCACCGGCCACTTTATTAGGCACACCTGTCCAACTGCTCGTTAACGCAAATTTCCAATCAGCCAATCACATGGCAGCAACTCAATGCATTTAGGCATGTAGACATGGTCAAGATGATCTGCTGCAGTTCAAACCGAGCATCAGAATGGGGAAGAAAGGTGATTTAAGTGACTTTGAACGTGGCATGGTTGTTGGTGCCAGACGGGCTGGTCTGAGTATTTCAGAAACTGCTGATCTACTGGGATTTTCACACACAACCATCTCTAGGGTTTACAGAGAATGGTCCGAAAAAGAGAAAATATCCAGTGAGCGGCAGTTCTGTGGGCGAAAATGCCTTGTTGATGCCAGAGGTCAGAGGAGAATGGCCAGACTGGTTCGAGCTGATAGAAAGGCAACAGTAACTCAAATAACCACTCATTACAACCGAGGTATGCAGAAGAGCCTCTCTGAACGCACAACACGTCGAACCTTGAGGCAGATGGGCTACAGCAGCAGAAGACCACACCGGGTGCCACTCCTGTCAGCTAAGAACAGGAAACTGAGGCTACAATTCGCACAGACTCACCAAAATTGGACAATAGAAGATTGGAAAAACGTTGCCTGGTCTGATGAGTCTCGATTTCTGCTGCGACATTTGGATGGTAGGGTCAGAATTTGGCGTCAACAACATGAAAGCATGGATCCATCCTGCCTTGTATCAACGGTTCAGGCTGGTGGTGGTGGTGTAATGGTGTGGGGGATATTTTCTTGGCACACTTTGGGCCCCTTAGTACCAATTGAGCATCGTGTTAATGCCACAGCCTACCTGAATATTGTTGCTGACCATGTCCATCCCTTTATGACCACAGTGTTCCCATCTTCTGATGGCTACTTCCAGCAGGATAACGCGCCATGTCATAAAGCTCGAATCATCTCAGACTGGTGTCTTGAACATGACAATGAGTTCACTGTACTCAAATGGCCTCCACAGTCACCAGATCTCAATCCAATAGAGCACCTTTGGGATGTGGTGGACCGGGAGATTCGCATCATGTATGTGCAGCCGACAAATCTGCAGCAACTGCGTGATGCTATCATGTCAATATGGACCAAACTCTCTGAGGAATGTTTCCAGTACCTTGTTGAATCTATGCCACGAAGGATTAAGGCAGTTCTGAAGGCAAAAGGGGGTCCAACCCGGTACTAGCAAGGTGTACCTAATAAAGTGGCCAGTGAGTGTATGTGTTTAGTTTGGATATATGTGTTGTTATAGTTTGGATATATGTGTTCTGGTAGTTTGGATATATGTGTTTAGTTTGGATATATGTGTTTAGCTTGGATATATGTGTTCTGGTAGTTAGGATATATGTGTTGTTGTAGTTTGAATATATGTGTTTAGTTTGGATATATGTGTTGTTGTAGTTTGGATATATGTGTTTAGTTTGGATATATGTGTTGTTGTAGTTTGGATATATGTGTTTAGTTTGGATATATGTGTTGTTGTAGTTTGGATATATGTGTTCTGGTAGTTTGGATATATTTTTTCTGGCAGTTTGGACATATGTGTTCTGGTAGTTTGGATATATGTGTTTAGTTTGGATATATGTGTTCTGGTAGTTTAGATATATGTGTTCTGGTAGTTTGGATATGTGTGTTCTGGTAGTTTGGATATATGTGTTTAGTTTGGATATATGTGTTCTGGTAGTTTGGATATATGTGTTTAGTTTGGATATATGTGTTTAGTTTGGATATATGTGTTGTTGTAGTTTGGATATGTGTTCTGGTAGTTTGGATATATGTGTTTAGTTTGGATATATGTGTTCTGGTAGTTTGGATATATGTGTTGTTGTAGTTTGGATATATGTGTTTAGTTTGGATATATGTGTTGTTTTAGTTTGGATATATGTGTTCTGGTACTTTGGATATATGTGTTTAGTTTGGATATATGTGTTTAGCTTGGACATATGTGTTCTGGTAGTTAGGATATATGTGTTGTTGTAGTTTGGATATATGTGTTTAGTTTGGATATATGTGTTGTTGTAGTTTGGATATATGTGTTGTTGTAGTTTTGGATATATGTGTTGTTGTAGTTTTGGATATATGTGTTCTGGTAGTTTGGATATATGTGTTCTGGTAGTTTGGACATATGTGTTCTGGTAGTTTGGATATATGTGTTTAGTTTGGATATATGTGTTCTGGTAGTTTGGACATAAGTGTTCTGGTAGTTTGGATATATGTGTTTAGTTTGGATATATGTGTTTAATTTGGATATATGTGTTGTTGGAG
Source organism: Lampris incognitus (assembly GCF_029633865.1). NCBI lineage: Eukaryota > Metazoa > Chordata > Actinopteri > Lampriformes > Lampridae > Lampris > Lampris incognitus. The sequence continues at coordinate 32,880,761 of NC_079227.1, read as the reverse complement.
TTTGGATATATGTGTTCTGGTAGTTTTTATATATGTGTTGTTGTAGTTTGGATATATGTGTTCTGGTAGTTTGGACATATGTGTTTAGTTTGGATATATGTGTTGTTGTAGTTTGGATATGTGCTCTGGTAGTTTGGATATATGTGTTCTGGTAGTTTGGATATATGTGTTGTTGAAGTTTGGATATGTGTTCTGGTAGTTTGGATATATGTGTTTAGTTTGGATATATGTGTTCTGGTAGTTTGGATATATGTGTTGTTGTAGTTTGGATATATGTGTTTAGTTTGGATATATGTGTTGTTATAGTTTGGATATATGTGTTCTGGTAGTTTGGATATATGTGTTTAGTTTGGATATATGTGTTTAGCTTGGATATATGTATTCTGGTAGTTAGGATATATGTGTTGTTGTAGTTTGAATATATGTGTTTAGTTTGGATATATGTGTTGTTGTAGTTTGGATATATGTGTTTTGTTTGGATATATGTGTTGTTGTATTTTGGATATATGTGTTGTTGTAGTTTGGATATATGTGTTCTGGTAATTTGGATATATGTGTTCTGGTAGTTTGGACATATGTGTTCTGGTAGTTTGGATATATGTGTTCTTTTAGTTTGGATATATGTGTTTAGTTTGGATATATGTGTTCTGGTAGTTTGGACATATGTGTTCTGGTAGTTTGGATATATGTGTTTAGTTTGGATATATATGTGCTGTTGTAGTTTGGATATGTGTTCTGGTAGTTTGGATATATGTGTTTAGTTTGGATATATGTGTTGTTATAGTTTGGATATATGTGTTGTTGTAGTTTGGATATATGTGTTGTTGTAGTTTGGACATATGTGTTTAGTTTGGATATATGTGTTGTTGTAGTTTGGATATATGTGTTGTTGTAGTTTGGATATACACTACCGTTCAAAAGTTTGGGATCACCCAAACAATTTCGTGTTTTCCATGAAAAGTCACACTTATTCACCACCATATGTTGTGAAATGAATAGAAAATGGAGTCAAGACATTGACAAGGTTAGAAATATTGATTTGTATTTGAAATAAGATTTTTTTTTACATCAAACTTTGCTTTCGTCAAAGAATCCTCCATTTGCAGCAATTACAGCATTGCAGACCTTTGGCATTCTAGCTGTTAATTTGTTGAGGTAATCTGGAGAAATTGCACCCCACGCTTCCAGAAGCAGCTCCCACAAGTTGGATTGGTTGGATGGGCACTTCTTTGAGCAGATTGAGTTTCTGGAGCATCACATTTGTGGGGTCAATTAAACGCTCAAAATGGCCAGAAAAAGAGAACTTTCATCTGAAACTCGACAATCTATTCTTGTTCTTAGAAATGAAGGCTATTCCATGCGAGAAATTGCTAAGAAATTGAAGATTTCCTACACCGGTGTGTACTACTCCCTTCAGAGGACAGCACAAACAGGCTCTAACAGGTACTATTTAATGAAGATGCCAGTTGGGGACCTGTGAGGCGTCTGTTTCTCAAACTAGAGACTCTAATGTACTTATCTTCTTGCTCAGTTGTGCAACGCGGCCTCCCACTTCTTTTTCTACTCTGGTTAGAGCCTGTTTGTGCTGTCCTCTGAAGGGAGTAGTACACACCGGTGTAGGAAATCTTCAATTTCTTAGCAATTTCTCGCATGGAATAGCCTTCATTTCTAAGAACAAGAATAGACTGTCGAGTTTCAGATGAAAGTTATCTTTTTCTGGCCATTTTGAGCGTTTAATTGACCCCACAAATGTGATGCTCCAGAAACTCAATCTGCTCAAAGAAGTGCCCATCCAACCAATCCAACTTGTGGGAGCTGCTTCTGGAAGCGTGGGGTGCAATTTCTCCAGATTACCTCAACAAATTAACAGCTAGAATGCCAAAGGTCTGCAATGCTGTAATTGCTGCAAATGGAGGATTCTTTGACGAAAGCAAAGTTTGATGTAAAAAAAATCTTATTTCAAATACAAATCATTATTTCTAACCTTGTCAATGTCTTGACTCTATTTTCTATTCATTTCACAACATATGGTGGTGAATAAGTGTGACTTTTCATGGAAAACACAAAATTGTTTGGGTGATCCCAAACTTTTGAACGGTAGTGTATGTGTTCTGGTAGTTTGGATATATGTGTTCTGGTAGTTTGGACATATGTGTTCTGGTAGTTTGGATATATGTGTTTAGTGTGGATATATGTGTTCTGGTAGTTTGGACATATGTGTTCTGGTAGTTTGGATATATGTGTTTAGTTTGGATATATGTGTTTAGTTTGGATATATGTGTTGTTGTAGTTTGGATATATGTGTTCTGGTAGTTCGGATATATGTGTTGTTGTAGTTTGGATATATGTGTTTAGTTTGGATATATGTGTTGTTATAGTTTGGATATATGTGTTTTGGTAGTTTGGATATATGTGTTTAGTTTGGATATATGTGTTTAGCTTGGATATATGTGTTCTGATAGTTAGGATATATGTGTTGTTGTAGTTTGAATATATGTGTTTAGTTTGGATATATGAGTTGTTGTAGTTTGGATATATGTGTTTTGTTTGGATATATGTGTTGTTGTAGTTTGGATATATGTGTTGTTGTAGTTTGGATATATGTGTTCTGGTAGTTTGGACATATGTGTTCTGGTAGTTTGGATATATGTGTTTAGTTTGGATATATGTGTTCTGGTAGTTTGGACATATGTGTTCTGGTAGTTTGGATATATGTGTTTAGTTTGGATTAATGTGTTTAGTTTGGATATATATGTGCTGTTGTAGTTTGGATATGTGTTCTGGTAGTTTGGATATATGTGTTTAGTTTGGATATCTGTGTTGTTATAGTTTGGATATATGTGTTGTTGTAGTTTGGATATATGTGTTTAGTTTGGATATATGTGTTATAGTTTGGATATATGTGTTCCGGTAGTTTGGATATATGTGTTGTTATAGTTTGGATATATGTGTTCTTGTACTTTGGATATATGTGTTTAGTTTGGATATATATGTTTAGCTTGGATATATGTGTTCTGGTAGTTAGGATATATGTGTTGTTGTAGTTTGAATATATGTGTTTAGTTTGGATATATGTGTTGTTGTAGTTTGGATATATGTGTTTAGTTTGGATATATGTGTTGTTGTAGTTTGGATATATGTGTTGTTGTAGTTTGGATATATGTGTTCTGGTAGTTTGGATATATGTGTTGTTGCAGTTTGTATATATGTGTTCTGGTAGTTTGGACATATGTGTTTAGTTTGGATATATGTGTTGTTGTAGTTTGGATATATGTGTTGTTGTAGTTTGGATATATGTGTTGTTGTAGTTTGGATATATGTGTTCTGGTAGTTTGGATATATGTGTTTAGTTTGGATATATGTGTTGTTGTAGTTTGGATATATGTGTTGTTGTAGTTTGGATATATGTGTTCTGGTAGTTTGGATATATGTGTTGTTGCAGTTTGGATATATGTGTTCTGGTAGTTTGGACATATGTGTTTAGTTTGGATATATGTGTTGTTGTAGTTTGGATATATGTGTTGTTGTAGTTTGGATATATGTGTTGTTGTAGTTTGGATATATGTGTTGTTGTAGTTTAGATATATGTGTTCTGGTAGTTTGGATATATGTGTTTAGTTTGGATATATGTGTTGTTGTAGTTTGAATATATGTGTTGTTGTAGTTTGAATATATGTGTTCTGGTAGTGTGGATATATGTGTTCTGGTAGTTTGGATATATGTGTTGTAGTTTGGATATATGTGTTGTTGTAGCTTGGATATATGTGTTTAGTTTGGATATATGTGTTCTGGTAGTTTGAATATATGTGTTCTGGTAGTTTGGATATATGTGTTGTTGTAGTTTGGATATATGTGTTTAGTTTGGATATATGTGTTGTTGTAGTTTGGATATATGTGTTGTTGTAGTTTGGATATATGTGTTGTTGTAGTTTGGATATATGTGTTGTTGTAGTTTAGATATATGTGTTCTGGTAGTTTGGATATATGTGTTTAGTTTGGATATATGTGTTCTGGTAGTTTGAATATATGTGTTGTTGTAGTTTGAATATATGTGTTCTGGTAGTGTGGATATATGTGTTCTGGTAGTTTGGATATATGTGTTGTAGTTTGGATATATGTGTTGTTGTAGCTTGGATATATGTGTTTAGTTTGGATATATGTGTTCTGGTAGTTTGAATATATGTGTTCTGGTAGTTTGGATATATGTGTTGTTGTAGTTTGGATATATGTGTTTAGTTTGGATATATGTGTTCTGGTAGTTTGGATATATGTGTTCTGGTAGTTTGGATATATGTGTTTTTGTGTTGCACTGCTGTGGGCTGGGGAAACAATATTTCATTTCAATTCATGTACGCAAGTAAACAAATAGTGTTCATTGCTCCTTGTTCCTGATGCTGTGTCCTCCCTATTTACATTTCCTTGACTTGTTTGCTTTTATTTATGGTGTGATTCACATTGCTGAAGGATGGAGATCAGTATTCAAGTAGAAATACAGCCACTTAGAGTCTGAAGTTGGCTCGGCAAACCAATAAGCTTCCTGACTGAGACGGGCTGGAGATCCTCCTGTGATTATTTCCTGGTTTTGAAGTGCACGTTGCTTTCTTGTATCGCCTTAATAGGGTGGTCTCAACACTTCTTGCGGGGGGGGGGAAAGGCCAGCTTTGTTCTCTTTGTGTGTTTACCAGCCTGAAACAGCCTGCTCTGATCAGGTGGGGACCCATCTAAGAAAAGCTTACAGCCCCTTTCAAGGCCTGAACTGCCGCTTGAGACTCGGCCCCTGAGGGGCTCCTCTTGGTTTTGAGAAGTCTCTCGCTAGCTCAGCTAAGCGTGATGCTAGGACCGTATCATATTTCCTCTTTTCGCACCATTCAGCAATCATATCTCTCTCTCTCTCTCTCTCTCTCTGTCTCGGTCTCTCTCAATCAGACACTTCTCAGCACTATTTAATCCACGGATTTCGGGTTCGAGGAGAAGAGGAAGGGGAAGAGGAAGGCCAAAGAAGAGCTTTATGGAAAGTAAAGGAGTAAAGGAGTGACTAGGAAACCTGTGTACCTGTCCCTTGTGCTATTAAAATGGGTTTACAGTACTGACAAAACAATTCTACTAACGTATAGATGTATATATATTATTTTAAATAGTTATTTTTGGTGATCACCGTGTTTGAATTATCGAAGAAGAAGAATGGTGAAGAAGTGGGACAGTCAGAGAGATGAAGAAAGCAGACAGGAGCGAAGAGAGAGGTGGCGAAGGAAAGGGAAGGGCGTATGGTGAGCTGATGAGAGGTTAGATGCTAAGGAAGGAGAAAAGGACTTGTACCGATTGGCTGGACAGAGGGAGCGAGCTGGGGAGGATGTGCAGCAGGTTAGGGCGATCAAGGATGGAGATGGAAATGTGCTGGCAAGCGAGGAGAGTGTGCTGAGAAGGTGGAAGGAGGAAGGAGTACTCTGAGGGGCTGATGAATGAAGAAAATGAGAGAGAGAAGACTGGATTGCCAAACGTCTCAATACACTTTTCATTCCTTTTTTTCCCTTTATTTTTTTGATTGTTCATTCCCAATAAAATGTGGAGAAGTAAATGTTTGGCGAGACCCTTCAGTCTCTTCAGATGAGACTTGTTTTTTTTCTTTTCTGCGATGTAACGTCAGTTCTGCAGGGAGCCGCCTGGAGCAACCCTCTTTGCTAAGGTCAATAGTTCTCTTTTTTTAAATTTTTTCTTATTTTTTGGGATATCTCTGATCTCTCTCTCTCTCTCAATTTACTATGTACGATGTTATGTGAAAACCTCACACACCTCTAAAATCTTAAGGCTATTTTTATTGTGTTTGACTATAAAAAAAAGTACATCACTTGAAAATGTGAAGGTTTACTTTTTAAGGTGAAAGTAGTATCCCTGGCTTTCTTGCATTCCCTATTATATAAACCAGGGGCATAAAAGAAAAGTTAATATAGGATATAACGTGTCCCTGAGCCCAAGAGCTGCAGCACCAGCCATCTGAATTATACAGTAATGGCTTTGTATGAATCTAACGTCCAATTTCCTGGATCACAGGAAGTTACCCCAGGTAGTTTTCTGACGTCAGAGGTAAGCAACAGAAGTAAAGGCAGTTCATTGGGCCGATATTATAAGCACGTATTTCAATAGAAGGCATCTTTTGCTACCATGTGTGGTATCGGGCACTGAATGCTGTGCGTGATCATCACCGAGAGACAATAAGTGTTGTTGCAACATTTTCGAGTCATACAAATGTCTTTTTTTTCCCCATGTCTTGAGGACCAGCCTGCAAAGCCGGAAGTTGGCGTGCCCCGGTCACCGCCTTTGCCTGCCGCCCGCTCGCATTGCACCCTACCCCAATGCTCATCCTCGCGGGTGGTGGGTCCACGGGGTGGTAGCTAGCTCCATCTTGCTCGGCTGTGCCCAACCGGGCCCCATGGACCAAGACCCAGTCACCAGATGCTCGCTTGGGAACCCCCCTCCCAGGTCTGGCTCCAGGAGGTGCTCGAACCTCACCCAGAAAACCACCTCAACTGGAAGCCAGTTGAGGTGGTTCAGGCATCTGATTAGGATGCCTCCTGGGCGCCTTCCCTCGGAGGTTTTCTGGACACGTCCAACTGGGGGAAGACCCCGGGGTAGACCCAGAACTCGCTGGAGGGACTACATCTGCAATCTGGCCTGGGAATGTCTTGGGATCCCCCAGGAGGAGCTGGAGGGCATTGCTGGGGGGAGGGACTACATCTGCAATCTGGCCTGGGAATGTCTTGGGATCCCCCAGGAGGAGCTGGAGGGCATTGCTGGGGGGAGGGACTACATCTGCAATCTGGCCTGGGAATGTCTTGGGATCCCCCAGGAGGAGCTGGGTGGCGTTGCTGGGGGGAGGGACAACATCTGCAATCTGGCCTGGGAATGTCTTGGGATCCCCCAGGAGGAGTTGAAGGGCGTTGCCGGGGGTAGGGACTACATGTGCAATCTGGCCTGGGAATGTCTTGGGATCCCCCAGGAGGAGCTGGAGGGCGTTGCTGGGAGGAGGGACTACATGTGCAATCTGGCCTGGGAATGTCTTGGGATCCCCCAGGAGGAGCTGGAGGGCGTTGCTGGGGGGAGGGACCACATGTGCACTCTGGCCTGGGAATGTCTTGGGATCCCCCAGGAGGAGCTGGAGGGCGTTGCTGGGGGGAGTCTGGACTACATGTGCAATCTGGCCTGGGAATGTCTTGGGACCCCACAGGAGGAGCTGGAGGGCATTGCTGGGGGGAGGGACTACATCTGCAATCTGGCCTGGGAATGTCTTGGGATCCCCCAGGAGGAGCTGGAGGGCGTTGCTGGGGGGGAGGGACTACATGTGCAATCTGGCCTGGGAATGTCTTGAGATCCCCCAGGAGGAGCTGGAGGGCATTGCTGGGGAGAGGGACGCCTGGAGTGCCCTGCTTAGCTTGCTGCCACCGCGACCCGACCCTGGGGAAGCGGCTGATGAGGAGATAAAAACGCCTTTGATGTATGCAATACAATATACAACCAAGTTCTACTCCATCACCCTTCTGTATCTAACAAACGTGAACCTACCTATGCCCATTCAGTCAGTCAATGGTGCACATGCTCTTCGTGTCATTTGTTGACTTAGAACAGAACCCGTCATTATTTGCTCTCGCTCTCTCTCTCTCTTATTGTCTTCTTTCTCCCCGTGTGCCGCAATCAGTCTCAGAAGAGAAACACTGGACCTCCAGCTGAACAAAACCACCTTCCACCTTAACGCCGAGCCACGTGGCGTCTAAATTGAGTATAACAGGTATTGACGGTGAGCGGCTCAGCGGGACGCCGTGCATGCACTTCAGCCCTCCTCGACTCCATATTGAGAGGCGGCGTGAACGGGGTCGACACCGTGCCTGTCAACCCTGGTTGGAACTACAGCGACTGGAGTCCTGCAGCCCCTGATCGACTTTGATTGGCCCGTTAAGCTTGTACATGAAACAGCGTCGAATGGTGGAGCTGGTGCTCACACCAGCCTTTCTTATTTCGCCGAGCCTCTGCTCGCTTGTGTAGCCTCCCCCCCCCCTTTCTAATCTCCTCCTCCATCCTTTGCATCGTCCATTCATCATTCACCCTCGCAGCTGTTGGATGTGGGGGTGATTCATTCACAGAGAAAGCAGGGAGGTCGGACTGGTTGGTGATAGATCGGCAATATTGAAACGCTGTGTTAGAGTCCAGGTAAGCTGGTGGACTAGTCCTCCTGAGCGAGGCGGCCACTCATGAGGGCCAAGCGCGTTGTTTTGCAGGAACCGTGTTGAAAATAAGACGCTTAAGGGAGCATCTTAAACATTCTCAGCTTTTCCGTGCGCTGATAAGAGAAAGAGGGGACGACATCCGGGTAGCGTGGCGGTCTATTCCGTTACCTACCAACACGGGCATCGTCGGTTCGAATCCCCGTGTTACCTCCGGCTTGGTCGGGCGTCTCTATAGACACAATTGGCCATGTCTGTGGGTGGGAAGCTGGATTTGGATATGTGTCCTGGTCGCTGCACTAGCGCCTCCTCTGGTCGGTCGGGGCGCCTGTCCGGGGACGAGGGGGAACTGGGGGGAATATCGTGATCCTCCCACGCGCTACGTCCCCCTGGCGAAACTCCTCACCGTCAGGTGAAAAGAAGCGGCTGGCGACTCCACATGTATGGGAGGAGGCATGGGGTAGTCTGCAGCCCTCCCAGGATTGGCAGAGGGGGGTGGAGCCGTGACCGGGACGGCTCAGAAGAGTGGGGTAATTGGACGGTGGCTGGTGTGACAGAGGAAGATGCAGAGGACAGGAAGAGATGGAAACGGATGATTCGCTGTGGCGACCCCTACTGGGAGCACCTGCAAGTAGTAGTAGCAGTAGTAGTAGTAGTAGTAGTAGTAACAGTAGTAGTAGTAGCAGTAGTAGTAGTAGTAGTAGTAACAGTAGTAGTAGTAGTAGCAGTAGTAGTAGTAGTAGTAGTAGTAGTAGTAGTAGTAACAGTAGTAGTAGTAGCAGTAGTAGTAGTAGTAGTAGTAACAGTAGTAGTAGTAGTAGCAGTAGTAGTAGTAATAACAGTAGTAGTAGTAGTAGTAGCAGTAGTAGTAGTAGTAACAGTAGTAGTAGTAGTAGCAGCAGTAGTAGTAGTAGCAGTAGTAGTAGTAGTAGTAGTAGTAACACTAGTAGTAGTAGTAGTAGTAGTAGTAACAGTAGTAGCAGTAGCAGTAGTAGTAGTAGCAGTAGTAGTAGTAGTAGCAGTAGTAGTAGCAGTAGTAGCAGTAGTAGTAGTAGTAGTAGTAGCAGTAGTAGTAGTAGTAGTAGTAGTAGTAGTAGCAGTAGCAGTAGTAGTAGTAGTAGTAGTAACAGTAGTAGTAGTAGTAGTAGCAGTAGTAGTAGTATTAACAGTAGTAGTAGTAGTAGTAACAGTAGTAGCAGTAGTAACAGTAGTAGTAGTAGCAGTAGTAGTGGTAGTAGTAGTAGTAACAGTAGTAGTAGTAACAGTAGTAGTAGTAGTAGTAGAAGTAGTAGTAGTAGCAGTAGTAACAGTAGTAGTAGTAACAGTAGTAGTAGTAGTAGTAGTAGAAGTAGTAGTAGTAGTAGTAGTAGTAACAGTAGTAGTAGTAACAGTAGTAGTAGTAGTAGTAGTAGTAGTAGTAACAGTAGTAGTAGTAGTAACAGTAGTAGCAGTAGTAGCAGTAGTAGTAGTAGTAGTAACAGTAGTAGTAGTAGCAGTAGTAGTAGTAGTAGTAACAGTAGTAGTAGTAGTAGTAACAGTAGTAGTAGTAGTAACAGTAGTAGTAGTAGCAGTAGTAGTAGTAGTAGTAACAGTAGTAGCAGTAGTAGCAGTAGTAGTAGTAGTAGTAGTAGTAGTAGTAGCAGTAGTAACAGTAGTAGTAGTAACAGTAGTAGTAGTAGTAGTAGTAGTAGTAGTAGTAGTAACAGTAGTAGTAGTAGCAGTAGTAGTAGTAGTAGTAACAGCAGTAGCAGTAGTAGCAGTAGTAGTAGTAGTAGTAGTAGTAGTAGTAGCAGTAGTAGTAGTAGCAGTAGTAGTAGTAGTAGTAGTAACAGTAGTAGTAGTAGTAGTAGTAGTAGTAGCAGTAGTAACAGTAGTAGTAGTAACAGTAGTAGTAGTAGTAGTAGTAGTAGTAGTAGCAGTAGTAGTAGTAGTAGTAGTAACAGTAGTAGTAGTAGTAGTAGTAGTAGCAGTAGTAGTAGTAGCAGTAGTAGTAGTAGTAGTAACAGTAGTAGTAGTAGTAGTAGTAGTAGCAGTAGTAACAGTAGTAGTAGTAACAGTAGTAGTAGTAGTAGTAGTAGTAGTAGCAGTAGTAGCAGTAGTAACAGTAGTAGTAGTAACAGTAGTAGCAGTAGTAGCAGTAGTAGCAGTAGTAACAGTAGTAGTAGTAACAGTAGTAGCAGTAGTAGCAGTAGTAGTAGTAGTAGTAGCAGTAGTAGTAGTAGCAGTAGTAGTAGTAGTAGTAACAGTAGTAGCAGTAGTAGCAGTAGTAGTAGTAGTAGTAGTAGTAGCAGTAGTAACAGTAGTAGTAGTAACAGTAGTAGTAGTAGTAGTAGTAGTAGTAGTAGTAGTAGTAGTAGCAGTAGTAGTAGTAGTAGTAGTAGTACTGTGTTCATCAAATTCCTTGTTTTTTTGCAATTAAGGATTATGCCTCTAAAGCAGGAAGTATGTTGATGCCAACTTTTTGATGGATAATGATGATGCAGAAAATCAGGATGCGCTCCAGAGAACCGCACTGTGTGCCATTTTACGTTTCATAACAAAAGACAAATTAATCAAAAATGACATTTCTAAAAATGATGTTTAATTCTCTGAAGTGCATTCATGAAACTCGTGATGATGAATATGTTCTGCTGCAGTCGTTTGCCTAGATTGATCTGAAGATGAGCAGATTATCGATGAGCAGATGACAAATTCCCCTGCATATATTTCAAAACACAAAGGTTTGGTTGGTGTGGTTGGAGGTGAGGGATGATGTGACTCGGTACTCCTGCGTCCTACCACCTCATTGTGTCACAGTCGATCAAAATGGCGGGCATGTGACTAAAGCAAATGTAACTACGGTGAGTTGGCCTGCACAGAAACCTGACTTGGATGGTACAGGGGAGGGGGTTTGACAGGTGCGGGAACGGTATGTCATTGGAGCTGACAGATCGCCGGTTCGAATCCCCGTGTTCTCTCCGGTGTGGTCGGGCGTCCCTACAGCTGCATGTGTACCTCCCAGACAGCATCCGGATGTGGGCCACTTCAGGAAATGACGCAGCACTGACGGCCTTTTCTGGCCCTGACAAAATGGATGTGAGCCTGAAGTGGCCCACATGTATTATAGCAAATATGGCCCAAATCACATGTGGGCCTTTTTTAGCAAAGATACGGTGCTCTGGGCAACATGTAATCTGGATGTGACCCTGAAGTGGCCCGTGTGGTAAATGGTGAATATGGCCCAAATATCACAAAACAAATATGGCCCACCTTTGGCAAATATGTGGCACATGTGGCATTGCTATGGCTCGGTTCTGGCCCAGATCTGGCAAACAGGAGCGGACCGCCCAAGTGCCATCATTCCACATGGTATGTGGGCAGGATGAAGTGTTGATATGAGACAGGTCCGGCCCACAGCTGTTTTGCTATCTGGTTGCTGCACTAGTGCCTCCTCTCGTCAGTCGGGGTACCTGTTCGGGGCGGAGGGGAAACTGAGGGGGAACAGCGTGACCCCCCCCCCCCACGCACACACACACACTATGCCCGGCACACTATGATCGGCAGAGTGGGTGGAGCAGTGACCGGGACGGCTCGGAAGAGTGGGGTAATTGGCTGGATGCAACTGGGGAGAAAAAGGGAGAAAGCTCAAAAAAAAAAAAAAGAAAAAGAGGAGCTATCAAAATGGTCACATCCCATCAGAGGTTTTGTTTAACTGTTTTCAGAACACCACCCATGCTAAAGTAGCTCTAGATTACCACGTACACATCCATCCATCCATTATCCAAACCACTTATCCTGCTCTCAGGAGCCCATCCCAGCAGTCACCGGGCAGCAGGCAGGAAGACACCCTGGACGGGCCGCCAGGCCATCACAGGGCCCCCACAATCAGGGACTATTTAGTACAGCCGAGTCACCTGACCTACAGGTCTTTGGACTGGGGGAGGAAACCGGAGCCCCCGGAGGAAACCCACGCAGATACCATGCAAACTCCACACAGAGGACGACCCCCAAGGTTGGACCACCCCGGGGGCTCGAACCCAGGACCTTCCACCGACCACATACACACGTCCTTTCTAAATGGTGCAATTTCTACTTCTTCAGGCTCTTCAGCCGGCTGGTGGGGACGTTCAACAGGGGGGGGGGGGGAGAAGCAGAAACTGCTTCTGCAGACATCTCAAAGTGATGAAGCAATAAAAGGTAGACAGTATTCCCCCCCCCCCACGTCATTTAAATCTACCACCTCTCGCTCATATCCACTACCTCAACGTTTTCTGAATTACACAGTACATTTTCCAGTGGTGCAATTCCACCAATTGAACGGTTTGTCAGATTGACGTTTTATTTGATGAAAGGTTATTAAGTCTGCCCGCTTGTTGAATGAGAATATGGGAATCAGCGGGTCAAGCAGCACACTATGCGATGCTTTATGATGTTAATCAGCCCTGGCCGTTTAATATTATGGCGCTATAATGGACATAGAATTTGAGCAGGACATTACTTTCATTCAGATCTATACGATTTTTATGACTAATTAAATGTGTGGGAGGAAAAATACTTTATTCAAGCATCTAATAGAGATAATGCACTTTAGTATAACTTGTCAGTCTAGTCATCTAAAAGTATGCTCGTATTTGTGGTGGCAGAGCTATGCAGGTTCTCTCAATTCATGACCGCTATCTTGTCACCCCACACCAGTCTCACCCCTTCCTAACCCCCTCCTGGGTGGCACGGTGGCCTCACAGCATGAAGGTCCTGGGTTCGAGCCCCGGGGTTGGCCAACCTTGGGGGTCATCCCAGGTCGTCCTCTGTGTGGAGTTTGCATGCTCTCCCCATGTCTATGTAGGTTTTCTCCGGGTGCTCCGGTTTCCCCCACCGTCACAAAGACATGCATGTTAGGGTTAATACTCCTGTCTGTGCCCCTGAGCAAGGCATGGCAAGATGAACTGGAGTTGGTCCCCGGGCGCTGCACGGCGGCTGCCCACTGCCACTAGCTACACAGCTAGGATGGGTTGAATGCAGAAAAAGAACGGCCCCACGGGGCATTATTATTATTATTTGTATTATTATTAAGTAGTAAAGCAGTAATAACATACAGCAATACGAGTGAACAGAGACCATCTTCACACTATCTTGGTTTGGACATGTGTGGAGGAGAGATGCTGGGTATGTTGGGAGAAGGATGCTGAATATGGAGCTGCCAGGGAAGAGGAGAAGAGGAAGGCCAAAGAGGAGGTTTATGGATGTGGTGAGGGAGGACATGCAGGTGGCTGGTGTGACAGAGGAAGATGCAGAGGACAGGAAGAGATGGAAATGAATGATCTGCTGTGGCGCCCCCTAACGGGAGCAGCCGGAAGTAGTTATAGCAGTAGTAGTAGCTGTAGGTGGGCCTAGTTTTTCCAGACATAATTTTAATAGTGTCACAGTCACACGAGCAAGCATGTCAGCGGGTCATGTGCTTCCTGTTATTCAGATAAGGAAAGGTTCCTGAGGTCCTGCGTGGAAAATAAAATGACGGACTCGTCTTAGTTGATCGGATCATCTTATCTCATTGTCAGACTGTGTTGAACAAAGTGTATTCGTATTATGTTCAAAGTATGAGCAGCTTGTAGATACTGAATTCATTTGGATGTGGCCCTTGCTTGAATGTGATGGCGAGCCTGTCTGAGAATCTAAAGACTGAAACAAGCAGACGAGGTTTGGACCACCGTGCTGGGCACCGTTCTACAACACACCTGAATGTGCATCTGATGCAGGTAAGGATGGACATGCAGAAGATCCACACATTGGTATCTTCTGCCTGGGTAGGTTAGAAAAGCCAGACTGGACACCCTTTCAGCTCAGAAGAAGGTGCAGATTTCATGACATCTTTACTTTTGATTCTTTTGGTTTTAGAGAGAAATAGGTTTTATTCTGATTAGGAATCAGGGACATTTATTTGTCATTTCATTTCATGCACTTGCGTACGTGAAATGAAATGAAATATCATTTCCCCCAGCCCACCGCAGTGCAACACAAAGACAAGAACACGTATCCAAACTACAAGAACAGCCACACTACAAAAAACTACAAAAGCTACGAAAACACAGATATCCAGCATATATATATATATATATATATATATATATATATATATATATATATATATATATATATATATATATATATATATATAAATTATAATTCACTATCCAAGAGAGCAAACACCAGGATGACTGTTGGAACTGCCGGCCTAGCTTTTTATTGATATTATTATTATTATTATTATTATTATTATTAGTATTATTATTATTATTATTATTCGTTTTATTATTTTTATTATTCATTAGTATTATTATTATTGTTATTATTATTCGTTTTATTATTGTTATTATTTATTATTATTATTATCATTATTATTATTATTCATTAGCTTTTTATTTAAGAGAACAAATCTGCGTTTTGCAATTTCGGCAAAATACAACACACCAATATAATTTATACGGGATGAGTATAAGTAGTACCACTGCATGAGTAGTACTATTCTAGTGAGTTCTACTGGGGCCTAAATGTTGATGTGTAGGATAGGACACAGAGGCGCTACACTAGCATTTGATTCTGCTGTTCAGCACAGCACCCTCTTAACACTTTTTTACATTAAACACTTTTTGCACCACCTTCAACACCACCCCTGCTCCCCCCTCCTCCATTTACCAGCAGATAAGAGGAGCCGGCTCTCTGTCCTTCCTGCAGCACTAAAGGAAATTGGCTGTGCACTGCCTTTGCCACAATGACCAGGTTTCCTCTGCCCGCTGCAATTACCCTGATTCTCTCCACTGCCCTCCACCAACTCTCCTTCCTTTCCTGCAGATGATAGGTATTATATATGTACATTTAAAAATATATTTGGTCAAGGGAGTACTTTTTCCCTGGACCGCTGGTGTGATGAGGGGGGGAAATGAAAAGGCTGGATGTTTCGAAATGTCAAAGTCTTTCTGTTTGACTGTTAAGATGCTTCAGGGGAATGCTCCTTTACAATTTTCCAACCCTTGGCTGACAACCTTACTTCAACAGCAATTCAACAGTAGGTCACAGGTATTTCAAGCCCACACATGGACAAACTACATAATCTAAAAAAATACAAAATTGGAAAAAAAATAAGTATATAACGCTGCCATTTTTTTTGGAAAATTGCCATCTGTCATTCGCCAAATTCTTAATTAAAAAAAAAAACAGAGAGACAAAATGTTTGAAATGACCCAACGAAGGTTGGTATATTATCAATGGTTTCTGATAAATAAAAGTTATTTTCCTGCCATTCCATTCAACATTACACTTTCTGCGTGGGGTTGATTATCGATTTTAAGTGTGGTTTGAGACGATTCATTACATGTTGATGTAACACGACAAAGATTTGCTCTCACTGAAGTGACTGTTGAATATCAGCTCCACACTATGACGATGAAGTGAAACAAAATCGTGCTATTGCCAATTGCACTCATACAAAATGATGCGATACGATATGATGCGATGCAAGGGTGCCATTCTAATAGGCATCCTTGCCTGTTGCCTCTCCTCTCCCGTCCGTTTCTTTCAGTACTGACGGGGTGTCAAAATTAAACAGCACTCTCGGGGTCGTGCGGTGTATGGGACACGAGAGCTGCAAATAAGAGAGCTCTATCTCACCACAATATCTTTGACACTGGTACACAAAAATTGTCCGTCCTCATTTGCAAAACTTACTGCCAAGTTCCAAACTGTCTCTGGAAGCAATGTCAGCACAAGAACGGTTCGTCGAGAGCTTCATGAAATGGATTTCAATGGGCGGGCAGCTGCACCCAAGCCTAAGATCACCATGTGCAATGCCAAGTGTCTCGGCTGGAGTGGTGTAAAGCACTCCTCCGTTGGGATCCGGAGCAGTGGAAATGCATTCTCTGGAGTGAAGCATCACCCTTCTCTATCTAGCAGACTGATGGACCAGTCTGGGTTGGGCTGATGCCAGAACGCTACCTACTCAAATACTTAGTGCCAACTGTAAAGCTTGGTCATGGAGGGCGAACTAATGGTCTGGAGCTGTTTTTCATGGTTTGGGCTAGGTCCCTTAGTTCCAGTGAAGGGAAATCTCAATGCTACAGCATACAATGGCTTTCTAGAGAACTGCGTGCTTCCAACTAGTTTGGGGAAGGCCTTTTTCCTGTTTCAGCATGACAATGACATGACCTCAACCCTATCCAGCACCTTAAGGATGAACCGGAACACCAGCCGTGAGCCAGGCCTTCTCCCCAACATCAATGCCCGACCTCACTAATGCTCTTGTGGCTGGATGGGAGTGAATCCCCACAGCCATGTTCCGAAATTCAGTAGAAAGCCTTTCCAGAAGAGTGGGGGCAGCAAAGGTGGGGGACCAACTCCATATTAACGACCATGGTTTTGGAATAAGATGTTCAACAAGTACATATGGGTGTGATGTTGGCGTGTCCAGATACTTTTGGCCATATACTGTACAAGTTACTCCTTCCTGTATCTAAAGTGTTTGCACCTGAATTGGGGGGGGGGGTCCTATTTAAGATTCATGGCCTTACTTTGAACTCCCAAGTCATAGTCAAAAAAGCTGTCTAAGTATGAACAGTCTCCATTGTCTGAACCAAGGTAATTCTCTTTGTATAACCATCCCTTTTCTAGATACCACACATTCCTACATGGTACACAATATAATGGGCACATGGCATTACAAGGGGACAACGCAACTGGCACTCTCCAGCTGTACTGGTAATTATGGAGATAAAAAGCCATCTATTGTCCCTGACAGTAATGAGGCTTATTCTAGGGTCTTTTCTCGGACGAAAGGTGAAAAGGTGCCACTTGAGGCATCTGAGTGGTCCCGTTTCAGTGATGTCAGTCATTGGCAAGTGAAAAGGTGATATATCAAGTAGGATAATAGCTGGGCTCATGGGATGAAGAGAGGAGGGTAAGCAGAGCCATGGGAAGGAGCACTATGAACTCCATAATTAGCCTGTGCCCCCATGTGTGGGAGTGAAAGAAAGATTGTGTCTTGCGTTTGTCCGAGTGTGGTGGTGCATAATCTCCGGAGTACATAGCCATGCATTTGCTTGTGTGCGTATAAAGTTGTCTTTGTGTGTGTGTGTGTGTGTGTGTGTGTGTGTGTGTGGCGTATGATGTGTGTGTGTGTGTTTGTGTGTGTGTGTGGTGTGTGGTGTGGCGTATGATGTGTGTTTACATACGTCGGCGTGTAATTGCTTGTGTCAGCCTTGGCTTAACAGGAACAGTTAAATGCCTTGCTTACTGGCACCACAGTTGTCATGATTAAAAATGTGAGAGTGTGAGGGTCCGGCTATCGTAGCGGTCTATTCCGTTGCAGACCAATACGGGATCGCCGGTTCGAATCCCCGTGTTAACTCCGGCTTGGTCGGACATCCCTACAGACACAAGTGGCCGTGTCTGCGGGGTGGGAAGCCGGATGTGGGTATGTGTCCTGGTCGCTGCACTAGCGCCTCCTCTGATCGGTCGGGGCGCCTGTTTGGAGGGGAGGGGAGGGGAGGGGGAACTGGGGGTGGGGGGTAGCGTGATCCTCCCACGCGCTACGTCCCCCTGGCGAAACCCCTCACTGCCAGGTGAACAGAAGCGGCTGGCGACTCCACATATATCAGAGGAAGCATGTGGTAGTCTGCAGCCCTCCCCGGCTCAGCAGAGGGGGTTGGAGCAACGACCCGGATGGCTTGGAAGAGTGGGGTAATTGGCCAAGTACAATTGCGGAGAAAATGGGGGAGGGGGGGGGAATGTGAGCATCGCTGATTCCAACCTAGATATTGGCCCATTGGACCAGGTAATTTGAACTTCCCATACACGGCCTGGCTAACCTTTCGGCTTCCGCTGCCCCCATGTGGTGTACGCAGCGGCCCGCCGTGGCACCAGGAGCCTCCCGAGACCCACGTGTGATCCCTCTCTCCCTGTGATGCGCACCGGCCTTCGGTGACACCTGACATTTGTCTTGGCGGGGGAACCTTTAGCGTTTACCCGGGGAGCCGTCAGCCTGGCGTGACGTGAGCCGAATGCGTGAGCGCGGACAGCTCCAGGGGCTTATCGGGGACTCGGTGCCACTCAGCGCAAAGACGAAAATGACCTTGAGAAGTAATTTGGAGGATCAATATTTACCGGGAGGAGAGGAAAGAGGGAGGGGCGGAGGATAAGGGAGAGGGACACGTCGGTATGCGGTTTGATGAACAGCTCGTGCAATGCGGTGTGTGCGTGTGCGTGTGCGTGTGCGTGTGTGCGTGTGTCAGTGGTCGTATGCAAATGCGTGTGTTTGTTAGAGAAGTGTAGAAAGGTAAGGAGAAGAAGGTGAGAAGTCCCGGATGTTTTCGCACACTTGGCACAAACAGCAATAGATTTTCTTTTTTATTCATAGAGTCCCTGTGATGAAAGGCACCGGGTGGATCATTCTGACTTTTCAGAAGCATAATATGACAATTAATATTGTTTTGGTTTTTTACGCCAAACCCATCACAATAACTCGCGCTTGCACTTGGGTAACACTTTACTATACGGTACACAAACTCCTGAATACGTGCCAGGGAACAAGCAATGAAGAAATCAGGGACGAATTGTTAGTTAATAGAATAGTTAAGAAGTAGTCCCTGAATAGTTCTCAATCAAGTACAAAATAGTAGGCAATGACAAGTGACGTAGGAACAGACTATTAGACGCCATGTTTAGAGACCCCATATTTAATGGTCAGTTCCTGGACATCTGTGGAGCTGCATAAAAACCCCTTACTTAACACTAGGACGACCAAGGCCGCCATTTTGACGGTTTTGGATTTTCAAAGTTTAATAATTTTGTGGGGGGGAAAGGATACAGACCTGCCGCTCCCTGAATGCTCCTAAAATTGCATATATTCACATTAAAACGCGTTTTAAAGCAATTGCACAAAAAAAAGTCATGATAAGATCAGCCTAAAACGACCATGAGTGGTCAAAATGACGGCGCGTAATCTGCGCGTCATCGTGTGCGTCATGTCAGTATTCATGATGCACGTTGGTGGCGTCATTTCCTTCGTGGAGTTCGTTGCTCTGTCCTACAAACACACTAGCGCCCTCCAGTGCAGAGAAATAGTCTAAACTTGATTTCTGATTATTTCCAACATGTCTGCTTGCAGACGCCGTTAGAGACGCACCATGACTACCACCGAGGCGCTGCAGTATCTACAGGCGTTGGACAGCGGCCATTTTAAATTGTTTAAAAATAGTATTGAAGTTGTTAAAATGTTAATTTTGGTGTCAGTTAGTTTCATAACAGACATTGCAATGCGTCAATATCTCAACTGGGTATTTATCTTGACAGAATATAGAGTTTAAAAACCGGCAGTCATTTTGACCGCCCATGGTCGTTTTAGGTAGGAGTGAAATCCTTACTGATTAAACTCTGACCGGGGGGCTGGATGGAATGTAACCTAACAAATCATTACTTCCTTATTTCCCGCGTGTGGTGCATCACACTGAGCGGTGACTGGGAATACATCATTACTTAATGATGGCCATTATGAACTACTTTACCTGAGTAGGCCCAAAATGGTAAGTCATGGTATGGTAATCATGAAGTAATGATGTGTTCCCGGTCACCGCTCAGTACAATGCGTGGGTCGACCCACAACACGCCGGTCCTGCGGATTTGGGTAAGCTTACTAGAAAATATCAAGGGCTCTGGCGGGCGGGTCAAACAGCGACAAAGCAGCACTCTGAGTAAATTATAAATAACTTACACAAACATTGTGTGCAGTACGCTAGGCTGTGTAGTAGTCCACTTTCTCTTCCTCCCTCCCGCGCTCTCTCCCTCTCTCTCAGACTGCACTCAAGCAGCTTTTTCATCAATTTCCCATTGTGATTTTGGTCAATACGTTTGTTTTGGAGTGCTGAGGCTTCACCTACGCGTTTTTCTTCTTCTTTTCCCTAAGTGGTACCCGTAGCTTTTGTTTACACCGCCAAAACGCCATTTGAAACAATACTGCTGTTTATTTAATAGCCTAGACCCAGATGCTATTACCAGAATCAGAGCCAAGAGTTTCGTGGCTCTCTTAGTGTACTTAACATAACAACACTGCAACACAACAATCTTCAGATATAATTTAGGTTAATTAGGCTAATTAGGCTAATATACTGTAACAACCATGGAGACTCACGAGCCCTTGGCTAATGGGTCAGACCCTTTAGTTGACTGGTTAGTGCAGTCGCCAACCGGGTTCGCATCCCGGTTGCCCCTGAATTCACTACATTGGTGTCGGAAGTGGGATGGTGAGACCGTGAGGCCATCGGAAGCGCGTGCGCCCAGAGGCGTGAGGGAGCTGATATGCTGAAGCGCGGGGACGCGCGTCCCAAAGAAAGGCGGGTAGTGTAACGACCACAGATTACGAGACTTGCTAGCCCTTGGCTAATGGGTCGGACCCTTTAGCTGAGTGGTTAGCGCAGTAGTTGAGTGGTTAGCACAGTCACCCGTTGTGCGGGCGACCCGGGTTCACGTCACAGCTGCGGTGGCGGTTCCCGGCTGCCCCTCGAATCCATTACAATACAATAGGCTATGCCTTGCAATCACTGTGTTATGTTGGGCAAACAGCCTAAAAATGAAATAGTGCAACACTGCTCACTTTGCTGTAGCCTGGGCTAAATTTGGAAGTTTGCAGGTTGGGTCCCAGATAGCAAAATTGCTGTGGCCCAGACCCGTCCCACATTCAAGATGTTGCCGCAGGTTGTTTTTTTTTTTTTTTGGGGGGGGGGGTTTGTCCACAGGTTGAGGTTTTGCATGCAAAGTACATTAATTTTATATCTAAATAAAATAATAGGCTAAATAGGCTGCACTTTAATTTAAACACATTTCAACTTCAGCAATTGACACAACTATAGCACTGATACGACCGTACTCAAATCCTAACCTTAACCATTAGTGAGAAACAAGCCAAGCTGACTCCAGATCAGCACTTAGACACATGGCCATGGGACACGCCCCTCACTGGTTGGCACACAGAGTGAGCCTGCGCTCCTGCCTGACTCCCGCAATCACAGTGACTTGTTGAGCTAACGGAAGCTACGCCACCTAGCTATCAAACTGGGAAGAAAAAGATGAATTAGGAGTAAATTAGGAGTAAAAAAAGTGAAAACGGCCTGAAGGATTGGATAGAACATGTGGCCAGGGATGAAACCAAAGCTACTGCAGAACAGAGATTCGAGCGCATCATGGGGATCTCCAAACCCACAGCACAATGGAGAAACACATTGGAAATGCTGCTCCGCTCTCTAGCCCCCGGATGCGGAGTTTGTTTGACAGTGGCACACGTGTGGTGAAAATTGACCGGTCGGTCAAAGTAGCCCAGCTAAAAATGGCAGCGCACATTCCTTGCCATTCAAGTATTTTGACCGTGGACAATTTGGGAGAGCTTGTTAGTGAATCTGCACAGAAGGGTATCAAGCTGCATGGGACAAAATGCTCTGCACTCATTCAACATATAATCGGACCAGACGTGCAGCAGGAGCTCCTAAAGAATATACAACAACTGTATTCTTTAGTTTTCGATGAGAGCACAGACATAAGCATGCATAAACAGCTTGTAGTAAGGTAATATAATTGCATTGAATAAATGCATATGAAATAAATACATTCACATTGTCCAGGCAGGGAGGAAATCCATCCAACAAAAAGAGGAAGAGAGAGCAAGCGACAGACAAAGCAGCAACAGGTTAGTTTGTGCATCAGTGAATTGGTCTAACATCTCCAGTTATTTATGATAATATATCTGATAAGACTGTAGTGAATTCGGGGGACAACGCAACCACAGGAACTGCCGCGGCCGGGAAGCGAACCCGTATCGCCGGCACCGCAGGAGGCATCGCTAACCGCTCGACTAAAGGGTCAGACCCGCGAGCCAGCGACCAGCGTGTCTTCTTATCCATGCACGTTACAATATAAAACAGTCTAAAACTAGCCGATTTGCCGGACGTGGGGGCGTAGTGTGTATGTTTTTGATTTTACTCTACTAATTTACAGCTTTGCAATATATCTGGCAGTGGTAGCAATGCTGCTGGACTTTAAAAGCAGTGTATAGTGTTTGGCAGGGTCGTGTTTAGAGTTCTGGTATTGGACTAGTTTTGGGCTGGTTTTATCACAAAGACCTGGCAACCCTGCTCCCCACCCGCAGACACGGCCAGTTGCGTCTGAAGGGACGCCCGACCAAAGCCGGAGGTAGGGTTGCCAACCGTTCCTTAAAATAAAGAATCATTCCTTATTATATATATATATATATATATATATATATGTAGTGTAAGGCACATTATATTTGTTATGCCCGCGCCGCCTCGTCTATCCAACCCCCGTCCCCTGTTCCTTGTTTTCATTTCAGGGAGCTGGCAGCCCGAGCCGGAGGTAGCGCGGGGATTTGAGCCGGCTGATCCCCGTGTTGGTAGGCAACGGAATAGACCGCTACGCTACGCTACGCCCCCCAATACACGAAAATGTCAAGTTAAAACACAACGCACACAATATTTAAGCGATCCGACCTAAAATGGCGACGACGGCGTGGCGTTGTTCTCCCTCGGGCCGACGAACCGCCTAAAACGCGCAGTGTTTCGAGCGTCGCGCAAAGTAGTCCGTCCGTTCGTTAGGACGAAGCATTGTGTGTAACTCGGTTTTCTAAAACAGGCTTTACGTGGGTCGGTTCGTAAGTACGTGAGTTCGTAAGTCAGGCGTCCGTAACCCAACCTATACACTGATAAGTAAAAACCCTTGCTGCGCCCAACCAGAAAGTCCGGTAGAGGACCAGGGGCCAAAACCAGCAAAACCACTGAGTGACCGGCAGTAGTGGATCTAGAGATTTTTTCCTGGGGTGGCAAGACTGTGTCCCAGAGGTGGCAGCTGCCACCCCTTGCCACCCTGTAGATCCGCGCCTGTGAGGGGGAGGGGGATTCTGTTTGAGATGAGTTTGGTGCGGGTCTCATTGACCTTCACCATGCATGTACATTTAAAAACATATTATCTGATTTATAAATGGGGTGGCAACAGGGGTGGCAAGACTGTGTCCCAGAGGTGGCAGCTGCCACCCCTTGCCACCCTGTAGATCCGCCCCTGGTGACAGGTCATCTCAGCACATGATTGAAATGGAAACTATGGCATAGTAAATAGTTCATTCATAAAAAAAAAAACATAAGAACATCAGCTATATGTGTGAGGCTTTTGAGATTGTTGAGCTCAATGAACGGTGCCAAAGGCATCACTATCAATATATTGTATTTTGTGTTATTTGTATTAAATTAATCTTGCTTGGGGAGCTGGAGTTAATGTTGTGTCAAAAAATAAAAAATGTAATTCCCTAAATCACCAGCTCAATGGGCAAAAAAAAACAGTACCTCTAGACTACCTGGGGTTTTCAGCTGGTGTAGAAATACTGCTGTTCTCCTGCTGCTGGAAATACACACCACACCTCTGGGAAGGAACTTCATTTCAAACTGCCACAGTCCACTTTGTGAATGATTGAGTAAAGTTATTGGAAAGCTGCAAGCCTTCAGATGTCTCGGTGTAAGCCTGACTGAGCCCCATGCTACAGACGTTGTTCTTGAATTAATACAGTGATTTTAACGCCACATTTTGCCTTACAGTCTGCAACTTCCGGTGAAACTATCACAGTTTTTTTTTTCTTTCATTACCATACACCCCTCACCCCATCCTGAAACTGATTTAACATTCCCAAATTCGTTATGAATTCCATCTAAAAGTGTGTGTGGGTGGGTGAATTTCTGCGTCTGAGTGCACGTGGCTTGTGTGAGGCCGTGCATTTGTGCATTGCATATATGTGGATGACTAAATTATGTGTGTGTGCGTGTGTGTATGTGTGTGTACTTTTTTGCGTCTGTGCACGCACTGCTGTACTTCTGCACAATGAAAGGTTTCATGCTCATGAAGCCGTTCGTGCTCATGAATACGATTATCCAGACAATCCTGGGAGGCAGCGTTCAGGAGCAGGTAAACACTTCAGAAACGCCATTTCAGCCACTTGCCGTTCGCTAAAGTTGTAATAGATTTTTTTTTCCCAGTGATTTTGCATACAGATGAAATACAATCGACCTCGGCGTTGCCATGACGTCGGCGAGTAGTCCTCGGCCGACAACACAAACAATGCGTCACGCTTGGAAGTTAAAATATCTGTAGAAATTTAAGTGTTATTTTTCAAATTTTGAGTTTTTAATACGGCACATGGTGCATTGCACCTCCAAAGGTGCAATGCATAGGAGTAAACTATTAAGAGTAATCTGCATACAGGATCATAATTGGAAGTAATCGGGTCAACTAGGTTGCATGAATTTCCTTGCAGATTTTTATGCTTTTACTTTTTTGTCCTTTACAATATAAAGCATTTCCCTCCCTTATTTGAAGATTTTGATATATAGTTTTTTGAAATTGTCTCCCCCTTTTTCTCCCCAATTGTATGCTGACAATTACCCCACTCTTCCGAGCCGTCCCAGTCGCTGCTCCACCCCCCCTCTGGCGATCCGGGGAGGGCTGCAGACTACCACATGCTTCCTCCCATACACGTGGAGTCACCAGCCGCTTCTTTTCACCTGACAGTGAGGAGTTTCACCAGGGGGACGTAGCGCGTTAGAGGATCACACTATTCTGAGCAGGCGCCCTGACTGACCAGAGGAGGCGCTAGTGCAGCGACCAGGGCACACCCACATCCGGCTTCCCACCCGCAGACACAGCCAATTGTGTGTGTAGGGACGCCCAACCAAGCTGGTTAGATATTTTTGGCAAAAATCTGATTCCATAGTCAGCCCTGAATACTGAAAAGAGAGCATCAACGTTAGTAAATCCAAAGGAGTTGAATCAAGTGCAAGTGGACTTGGTAGTCTGACTGGCTGGTGA
This sequence comes from Lampris incognitus, assembly GCF_029633865.1. Lineage (NCBI taxonomy): Eukaryota > Metazoa > Chordata > Actinopteri > Lampriformes > Lampridae > Lampris > Lampris incognitus. Next base: position 32,855,673 of record NC_079227.1, on the reverse strand, counting down.
TGAGACCAGCCAGTCAGACTAGCTTGGTCTAGTCAGAAAGGCCCGAACTGAGGGAGCCTCTTGGACGAGAGGCGAAACGTCTTCACGGATATATACCAAGTCCACTTGCACTTGATTCAACTCCTTTGGATAACCATGACCTGGATGAAGGAGAACATTCACAGACCTGCAACGTTACAGAATGAAAAATATGTGGTTTTTTTTTTATTTTGGTATATTATATGAATCCCCGTGGGGAAATTCCTCTCTGTATTTAACTCCATCCTAGCTGTGTGGCTAGCAGCAGTAGGCAGCCGCCGTGCAGCACCCGGGGACCAGCTCCAGTTCATCTTGCCATGCCTTGCTCAGGGGCACAGACCTAACATGTAAACCCTAACATGCATGTCTTTTTGATGGTGGGGGAAACCGGAGCACCCGGAGAAACCCCACCGCAGACACGGGTAGAACATACAAACTCCGAACAGAGAGGACCGAGTATGCCTCCATGTCGACCCTTGCCTAGCAGCTAACCAGCATGCATCTCTGCACCTCCTTCCCCCATTTCTTCTTTCCCATTGATACGGAACCCGGTTGAACGTCATTCAAATTCCACCTCCGGCAAGGATGTCTTCATCAGCCCTCTCTGATGCCATCATCTAATAGCATGTCCACCAAGCTAGAGATCACTTCCAGATACTGTCAAGTTGAATGCTGTGCACAGCATGGCCACGTGTAGCACAAATTAGCAGGTTGCTTGACTGGTGAAACCACTGATAGACATTAAGGGCAACTTTTTTCCCACTCTCGTCTCTGGAGTAGCCTTTAAGCCAGTTTCATCATTGCTTCTGTGCTCTGTGGACCATTCTGCTGTGGCCTGTTTCTGCTACACCGGTGGCATTTAGCCCGGCCAGCCAAGACACGGTGGTCGCCTATTGAAGAAATGTCAACACTCGTCAACTCAAGCTCACCTGGCTTGGTCCAAGATGAAAGCTGGGAGAGGAAGTGTCTCAAAAGGCACACTTATGTGTCACTCTTCTGCTAAACGCAGTTAAATCTAAAGACCCACATTGGCTTTACAAATCTTTTTAATTTGATTAGAAAATTTGCCATCACAATGTCAAATGTACCCTTTAATATAATAAATATATTGAATATGATTTAGTTGTATGATGCAAATAATGACGAAATAAAAGTGTTGTCAGTCTGTGAGCGCCTGTCAGCAGCATTAAATATTGGTTCCAATGGTGTTTGGTTGATTTCTGTCTGAATACATATACTTCCTGTCTGAATACATGTACTTCCTGGGTGAGGGGCGCCGGCCAAACCATACCTTATGTAAGCTCTCAAACTTGTGGCGAGCAGGTGACCTGAGGCTGCTGTCTGATTGGTTCCTTCAGATGTTCCATGGGGCGCGCGCCCCAGACACTCCCACTTTTATTGGCAGCGAATTGGTATTGTTTAATGTTTTTTGATCTAATGTGATTGGACAATTCTCCTGGCTGTCAATCATGTTCACACCCACCACCACGCCTCGTCTCCACTGTCAATCATCCACTGTCTACGAACCCTGATAAAATCTATCGGCTACACTGCCCTTCTTAATAACTCTGTGACTGTGTGGACATTAAAGCAGCTGTCAGGTGTGCTGCGCCAAGGTAAATTGCACCCCCCCCCCAATTTATTTTAGCACCAGCCGCCACTGGTAGTCAATTTTCTTTTATTGATTGTTCTAAGGCGGCACGGTGGCACAGTGGTTAGCGCAGTCACAGCAAGAAGGTCCTGGGTTCAAACCCCGGGGTAGTCCTATCTTGGGGGCTGTCCTGGTTCATCCTCTGTGTGGGGTTTGCATGTTCTCCCCGCACTGGCGTAACATATTTATTATGGGCCCTGGTGCAAGCGTAGACCCCCCCTCCGTCTCTCTCTCACTCGCTCAGACACACACACCACCACCACCATAGGTGGGTTTAGTAAGTACTTTCATTAATTTATTTGTATTGCACCTTTCACAGATATACAATCAAAAAGTGCTTCACAGCGTAAAATATAACAAATAAAATAGAAATATCAAAGTAGCAGACAACGTTTACACAGATGAGTTATTGTAAAGGTCAGTACGTCAAAGATTGGCTACACTTCAGAACCACGGAGAGCGGACGCACCACGGACAGAGTTGGGAAACCTAAACAGACGGTCTCTAAATCAGATCAGTCGACAAGGCAATGAAACAAGTCAACAAAGCAGCTAGGCTGTAATATAGCCAATAGCCTCGTCATTCGACAGTAACAGGGGAGCACACGTCACACTCAAAACCTGCTAGATTGCATGGTTTGGCACGCACGCAGCACACGTTGCAGCTTTCCTTGCTCTCCTTCCTCTTTTTGCATCCACTTGTATGTGTGTAACTCCTGCTTGCTAGCTTGATTTTATGTTTCTAACGTTACTTAGGTAGGCTAGATAGGTAACTGATATTGCGCGCGCTAAACAGCTATCATCACATGCTCAAAACAGACACGTAACATTGGACTAGGACAATGCATGCAGAAATATTGACGGGCCCCCCCTAGCGGCGGGCCCTGGTGCCACTGCAGCGGCTGCACCGCCTATATTTACGCCAGTGTTCTCCCCGTGTCTGCATGGGTTTCCTCCTGGTGCTCCGGTTTCCTCCCAGTCCAAAGACATGTAGGTCGGATGAGTTGGCCGTACTAAATTGTCCCTAGGTGTGAATGTGTCAGCCCTGTGATGGAATGGCAGCCTGTCCGGGGTGTCTACCCGCTTGCTGCCCAGTGACTGCTGGGATAGGCTCCAGCCCGTGACCCCGACTGGGATAAGCAGCTTGGATAATGGATGGATGATTGTTCTAATAAACTGTTTTCATTGAATGAAGTCATTGTCCTGCCAGTTTTGTGACAACATTTATTGAAGCCTTCCCCTGCCAATCAGAGTACTCAAATCGGTGCAAATATTGATTATTCTATCAATGTGAATGGCTCAATTATAAATATTGAACACCAAAATTAATGGTTAATAATTTTAAGAGACTGATTTAATCAGACTGATTTATTCAGACTGATTTAATGAGTCTGATTTTAGTATATTAAACACTAAATTTAATGGGTATTAATTTTATGAGACCAATACAACAGGCATGGGCGTAAGTCCATGAATACTTGGTTGAGAACCACTGCTCTAGACCTTGTTACCCTCAATGAGTTTCCCAAAACGTCCTCTACTCTCAGCTAACAGTTAAAAATAGGCCTTTATTTATTCACATGGAGAAGACATGTTATAACACTACCTTTGTTCTGTTACACACGAGCTTTAAGCATCTATCAAACAATGTAGACTAAAGTTAAACATGGTATAGGTCATACATGGTGTGACACTGGGCTGGCGTAGGTGGAGGGAGCTAACAGCATGTGGCTAGTTAGCAAGAGCCCCCAGGACAGCCGATTGGCTCAGAGAGTCGACGGACAACAAGAAGGGGATTTCCACGCTGCTACTTTATTCCGTAGTACATACATTAACCATACGATGCCAGGTCTCCATGACGCTATGTTCACCCATCATACATGAACAGTACAGAGACCACACGTAACCTAAACGTTACTCTTGAGTTGAGAGGCAAAAGGAGAACAGAAGCTAAATAACAGGCGTCTGTTCAGCGCATGCGTATCATTCAACTAACAGAACACAAGGCGCCGTCTGATGACGCCACCTCTGAGCAAGTACGTCTTAAAGGTCTACTACTACTACTACTTTTGGCTGCTCCTGTTAGGGGTCGCCACAGTGGATCATCCGTTTCCATCTCTTCCTGTCTTCTGCATCTTCCTCTGTCACACCAGCCACCTCCATGTCCTCTCTCACCACATCCATAAACCTCCTCTTTGGCCTTCCTCTTTTCCTCTTCCCTGGCAGCTCCATATTCAGCATCCTTCTCCCAGTATACCCAGCATCTCTCCTCCACACATGTCCAAACCATCTCAATCTTGCCTCTCTTGCTTTGTCTCCAAACCGTCCAACCTGAGCTGTCCCTCTAATATACTCGTTCCTAATCTTGTCCTTCTTCATCGCTCCCAATGAAAGTCTTAGCATCTTCAACTCTGCCACCTCCAGCTCCACCTCCTGTCTTTTTGTCAGTGCCACTGTCTCCAGACCATATAACATAGCTGGTCTCACTACCATCTTGTAAACCTTCCCTTTAACTCTTGCTGGTACCCTTCTGTCACAAATCACTCCTGACACTCTTCTCCACCCACTCCACCCTGCCCGCACTCTCTTCTTCACTCCCCGTTACTTTGGACAGTTGACCCCAAGTATTTAAACTCATCCACCTTCATCACCTCTCTCCTTGCATCCTGGCCATTCCACTGTCCTCCCTCTCATTCACGCATAGGTATTCTGTCTTGCTCCTACTGACTTTCATTCCTCTTCTCTCCAGTGCATACCTCCACCTCTCCAGGCTCTCCTCCACCTGCACCCTACTCTCACTACAGATCACAATGTCATCCGCAAACATCATAGTCCACGGAGACTCCTGCCTGATCTCGTCCGTCAACCTGTCCACCACCATTGCAAACAAGAAAGGGCTCAGAGCCGATCCTTGATGTAATCCCACCTCCACCTTGAACCCATCTGTCATTCCAACCGCACACCTAACCATCGTCAGACTTCCCTCATACATATCCTGCACCACTCCTACATACTTCTGCAACTCCTGACTTGCAAGTACGTCTTAAAGGTACACCTCCCAATTTCGACTGTTAAATGGTCAAAGATTAGAAGTAAGCAAATCGCCTTCACAAGATATTTACACATTGTGTCTTCATCTAGGTGAGACAGATTGCTGTTCACACCTTGCATCACACTATGTCTCAGATGTATGTTGAACGGCCAGCTGTGATTGGATTTCAAGTCCCTGCTTACCGCTGTCCATTCTGTTCTTGGCTTTCCAAAGCCCAAAGTGTTTGATGCACTGTCGTATAGACTTTTTGTACTGCTTATTTTCCATGCCGATTATCTCCCTCTGGACTATGTTTTCTTTTTGTTTTGTTTTTTTTTTCGTTGTTCCTTGCTGTAACCAACACACCACACACACTAGTGGTGGTGGCCAAAATCAAAGCATACCAAAAAAAAAGAAAAAAAAGAGGAAATTGTAAAAAAAAAAAAAAAAAAAAACAGAACGCATGGTGAAAATTTTCACATGACGAGGTAAATCCACTTAAACTGAGACGATATTTCAACGTGGCCAGCGACACATTCGCATTGGACATATGCGTCCTAGGGCCACCTCTGAAAGGGCCACCTCTGAATGGGCCACCTCTGAATGGGTCCTGAGTGGCAGATCTCAAGTTGTCTTGAGGAGGCACTGTGTGCATTCAGACCTGTATTTAGACATCATCATCATCATCATCATCATCATCATCATCAGTTCCATAACCTATGGAGGTCGTAGGAGCACAGCCGATGCCTCGACAAGTCTCGGTTGAGTCATGATTGTGTTTCAGTAGGGGAGTACCTGGTGGTCCCTATCTCCTCTCCAGGTATGAATGGCCGTTGGTTCACAGAGGAACTCATCCGCCCTTTGACAGGTTTTGTTTTTAGTCCTGCTGGGTGTCCACACACCCTCCTCACAACAACTCAAGGTTTGAAGTGGGGGTGCTGGTTTAGTCACCGACGACCCAACGGTTGCAGATTAATGTCGTACCCATTTATTATTAATATTATTTATAGTATTTAGACCTGCCCACCTGTAATCAGACCACTCCGGGACGCATTTTAATGCCAGGTCCCTGCTCCTCTGACCGTTATCTTCCAGACATTGACTCAGAACCATGAAAGTTACAGAAGTTGTTTTGGTGGCATTGGTATGAACCCACTGCAGGGCAACAAAAGATATACTGGATCATACAGACAACAACACAAGCCAACAACAACTGGACAAAAAGACCTCACCATGTATAGCAGACTATAAATGTCTAATTTTAAATACACATTAAGCACTTAATCACAGAAATACCTTTTCAGCATCTAATCACAGTTTGCAATCAGGTGGTTTTGGCAACCTAAACTTGTTTCATGCTATTTGGTCATTCACTCATCTCCTCATCTTTCCACCTCCTTTATAAACCCTCCCATCTTCTCTATGCCCCTTCCTCATCTCTCCGCATCGCACATAAATACCTATGCTCCGTGATTTGCTTCTGGGAATTTCTGCACTGGCACATTTAAATGGACCAGTCTGACGGGGTGATCGCATTACAATTTTGTGTCCCGCTCACTTAAATTCCACCACATGTGGAGGGCGAAAAGAACCATTCCCATCCACCTGTGTAGGAATGTCATCTCTTCACCCCATAGCAGAGTTTAAGCTGTTGTGAACTTTGAACACTGAGTTCATATGACATAAATACCGCAGCACATTCAGGGGGCAGCCGGTAACCGCCGCAGCTGGGATGCGAACCCGGGGCGACTGCACTAACCAGTCAACTACAAGGTCCGACCCGTTAGCCAACTGGCTAGCAAGTCACTTAGGGAGGAAAAGTGACAGGAGTCCCCCTGGTGGTTATGTTGAAAAGGCTTGAATTCTTCAAATGGAGTTTTATCAAAATAAAAAGATATCTTGGGCTACGTTGCAATATTAAGGCAGCAATGACATTTAGATATAATCTGAGTCAATACTGATTCTGATTGTCTTTATTCACATACTAGTTTGCTGGTTAGCTTCGAGCCTCCTTATTCCTGTAGTGGTATATCACATCCTGCTATGATCATATTTGTTGCAGGCAAAAAAGTAAATTTGGTTGCATCAGTGGTAATGTGACTGCCTCTTGATAGTGTCACGCTCTTGTCCCCTGAGCGTTTCCTCCTCCTCCTCCTCCTAATTCTCTGCCATACTGATCTGCTTCATGACTCATACCCTCCTACTGTCGCGGCAGACTAAAGAGATGGTATTTTTTCTCTCAGACGCAGCCTCTCCCTCTCCTGCTAAACTACCCTGAACTAACAGCGGGTCATCTACAGCCCAATCCCAATTTCACCCACCTGGCCATACACCGGGTCTTGGAGGGCCCTCTACTGAGTAGTGGCCTTTCAGAGCAGAGCTACATGGGGTAGGGTTTGAAATCTTTACCTAGGAAATGGGACACCGTTCATTACACCATCACCTTCATCGTTACGTGTACTGCTCAGAATTGTATTAGTTGCCTGGTTTGCTCGAGTCCCTGGCTGGAACATTACAACATGGTTATAACGTTAAATTATCGTAATAGTACTATACAGTTTATATTAAAGCCTGTTGCTTGCTCTCATTATGAATTATGATAGTCACAAATCTGCTTACTTCCCCGTTAACCCGCTCCTCAGACAAGTGAGTGCCAGGTACCTTTTCAGACAGAAGAGGGTTTTTGCGTCCCTGTGAGCGGTGCACCCCAAGCTTCCATCCTTAACGAACAGCCATGTATAATGGCTCTTCCGGTCTCTCCATTGCTGGCTGTTCCAGTTTGAGGGGAGAGAGGAGCAAGAGGGGTTAGGATCGTGACCGGCCGCGGCCTCTTCCTCTGACGGGCTGTTACCTCCACCCTCTTCAGCCAGAGAGGACTTTCCCTCAGCTTCTTCCTGCTGCGCTGGCACCCCGGCGGGCGGTGCGCTAACAGCGGTCCCAGGGCTTGCAGCAGGTGACTCGGTCATGCTGACGTCACTAGAACATGATTTCTTAGTGAAACCAAAGTTAATTAGGACTTCACGCGCAGATCAATGGGACTCAGCCTCCAACGTTTATATTGTTTCTACGAGTCTTTGAGTTAACATATAAACATGAGTGGAGTTTGATTTGCACCGCAGCGCCGCCACGCCTTGGTGGTCATGACAAGAATAGCATGTGTAGTTATCTTTATTGAAGTGAATTGGTGTTAAATCGCCGTCATGCATGAACGAATGACACATTCGCAATTTTAGACATAATAATCCATGATGACGACGATACACAAAACTGAAATTGCATGTCAAAATAACACATCGTCAATATTTTTAGAGACCCCCCACAATTTCACAAATGACGTTTTCAGGGGAGCCCATGTCTTATTAAGGCCCTAGCTCCCCCCTAGTTCGCACCATGCGCTTGCAGCAACTTCACCCAGCACCGACTATGCAGTGTCTTTGTCCATGTCTAAGTTTATGTCATCATGTGAAGTTTTTATTTTGAGCTTCAATGTTTTTTTTTCGTTCAATGGCTGGGAGAGCTGGCGTTGGATCGGCTGAGAGAACTTGGTCTGCTGAGTCCATTGGGCCCAGGGACCATGGCCCTGCCCGGAGCTGCACCCGAGAGGAAACAGCAAGGTGGTCTGGCGGCGGCCTCGCCTAGCGTCGACTGTGCAGTGTTTTTGTCTGCGTCTGTGTTTGTGTTGTCGTGTGGAGTGCGCGGGAGGTGTATCAAAGATGTCTGGCTGGGTGAGCTGGTGTTGGATTGGCTGAGGGAGCCTGGTGTGCTGCGCCCGGTGAGCCCAAGGACCACGGCCTTGCGCCCGAAGAGGAAGCACCGAGGGCAGTCTGACAGGATGTGGAAGCGGGGCAGGCTAAGCTAACTGCTAGCATATGCAGACCGGCAGTTTTGACAGTCATCCTGGCTGGCGTTTGCTCTCTGGACAGTGGAATGTTTGGACTGTGTTGCTAACTCTTTGTGTTTTTTTGCTTTGTTCTCTCTGTTTTTTTGTATGTTTTTGGTGGTGTCGTTTTTGGCAATTTTGGATATGTGTTTTTATCTTTTGTGTTGCACTGCTGTGGGCTGGGTGAAACAAAATTTTGTTTCTTTTGTGTACACAAGTACATGATAGCAATGACAATAAATTGCTCCTGATTCCTGATTCCTGAAATTCGCAGTACCAAACAAGACTGATTAATCTATTGATAATAGCCTGGAAACATGCTTACACATCGGCTAATTCAGTGTTGTCCTGAGCAGAGAAACGTATTTCCTGCACCGATATATGAGTGGGGAACTGCAGAAAATTAGCTGCTGGAGCATTTTTCAAGCTTCCTACGCAGGACAGGGAAATGGCTGCACTGTCACTCACAAATTGTCTACATGAAGTTCTAGCTTCATCATCATCTAGTTGATCATCAACAGTGATTTTTTTGTCCTGAAATGCTTGTTACAATGGTCCAATTACATGTTCCTTTGCATCTACGTTCAACTAAGATACACCAAGGGACTTTAAATTTTTTTGCAAGATTATTTGCGAATATATACACATGTATGAGCTTCTTTCCACGCACTGGTAGCCATGTTCCATGGTACACTGCCTCAGTTCACAAAGCATTCTGGGAAATGTTCTTTTACCACTTTGATTTGAGTCTGCATCTGAAAACACTGCGTTTGGAGGGCCATTTGGAGGACTCGATGACAACCACTCCTCAATTCCCAAAAGAAACGGGACATGCTACCCTACGCAGCCACACGCAGGGCCAAGGGGAGGAAACTGGGATTAGGTCTAGAACCTAGATAACGTCACCTCCTCTGTGGCTCCTCATCTCTGCTGCTGCTCTTGGTTCTCGGCTCCTATGTCGATAATTTCACCTCCTCGCCCGGTGCCATCTGTCTCTTTTTCAACCCCAGGGCCAAACCTCTACTTTTGCTCCCTCTCACCCCTCCTCTTTCTCCCGCTCCTGCCTTTGCGTTGGTCCTCAAGCAGCGGGTCATCTAGATAGTGCCAACTCCTTGTTTTTCTGTGCCTCAGCTGTCCCGTGTTGCCCCTGCTAACCCCTCTGTTCTTCAGTCCTTAATACCCCCTACCGGTTGGCAGACCTAAAACCCATACCTCCTGGCCTAACCCCATTTGTCACGTTTTTTTTGTGGTTGTCACCTATTCCACTCTCCTCTCCCCCAACAGCGTTGGCCATCTGCCCATGGACCAACAGGAGCGCAGACCTCTACCTCCTCTCCATCTCCTCCCTGTCATTTTCTCCCTCATGTTGTTTTAGGCCCTTTCCCCGTGAGCGGCTGCTTGCAGGCTAATTAGAAGGGCTGGGTATTATTAGACTCAATTTGGGTTTTACATTTAATGTCTGCTGAATGGAACCAGACCCGCTTCGGAAAACTGAGCTTTTGATTACTTGAAAAACATATTGCCTTCAAACACAGTATTAAATAAAAATACTATTGGCAATGCTAATAGGTACAATTTCTACACTGCCCCTTCATGCTGATGAGACAATGTTCTCCAGTCGCCTGTTGGTGATGATGACATCAAACTAAATGAACGGGCACAAACAAGTCATTAACCAGAAAGGGCAAAGAGTGCACTAAAGTTCTGTAACACTTGACTTGACTTGGTTTACTATGGAAGCATTGTTGAAGTATGTTGGGTATCCTTTAATTATTTATTTGTTTTTTTCCCCTCCCCAATTCTGTGCAGCCTATTACCCCACCCTTCTGAGCCATCCCGGTCGCTGCTCCACCCCCTCTGCCGATCCGGGGAGGGCTGCGGACTACCACATTCCTCCTCCCATACATGTGGAGTCGCCAGCCGCTTCTTTTCCCCTGACAGTGAGGAGTTTCACCAGGGGGACGTAGCGCGTGGGAGGATCACGCTATTACCCCCTCTCCCCCCTGAACAGGCGCCCCGACTGACCAGAGGAGGCACTAGTGCAGACCGCCATGCAAATCGGGTGCCCTAATGCTATCCTTTACTTCTTATGAACCGTCACGTCTCTTGTCTGTGTGCTCTTACATACGTATATTGTGCATATTGAGCAGTCCTCCATTTTGTCTCCGCCATGTTTTTTTTCTGCATTTGCGTGAATCGCCTCTCTTGTCAGGTGCGAGCTGTCACCGGCGAGACCAACAGGTACTGCATTTTCCCCTGTTTTGGTTTCAGCACGACTCCAAAGGCCAGATCACATCTCCATTCACTTACACACAGCACAGAGGACCAGCCCCCTCCACTGACCGGGGCTTACCACTGAGTACTCAGCAGCAGGTTAACTAGACAGCATCACCTCCTCACCTCTCCCTACTCTAAGCCCCACCCCCCACCCCACTCCCAGGGGAGCTCTCATTAGCTAACTTTCAACCCTGTCCTCTGACTTTTGTGCAGGCAGGCTAGGAAATTGCCCTTGCCTATTGCCCTTCTCTTCCTCCTCTCTGGGTAATGTGGGGCTGAAAAATACATCGTTTCAGAATCGCCATTGCAGCTTACACAAGTGCCATGGGTACATGGGGCCCATCAGTCATGTTAGGTTAAAACACTAATCGCTTGATAGAAGACGAAATCCAGCAATGGTCCACTTTTCTATGATTACTCCCGAAGAATCGTATTGTATATCACCAGACGAATAACACAATTTACTCTGATTTAATGTCTACTTGAACAACACCGCTATTGCTGCCTCTAAAGGCACCCTAATCGCTGCTAGAATAATAAATCCTTTGCAAATGGAGCTTTGAAAGATAAAAGCTTCATTTATCTGGTCGAATCGTGTGAATTATGTGACTGGGTGAATTATGTGACTTTTTTGTATTCTTTACTTCGGTAATACTTATGAGAAAAAAAAAGCAAAAACCTATCGCAGTGTTGATTTTTTCCAGCCCTAATGTAATTTCTTGACCTAGGCCGGCGCTTCCCTACCCCCCGCGCTCCCTCAGCAGTGTCATACAAAAGCAAGACCTGCAGACAGAAGGCGGACTCCTCTCCCCCCTGCTGTTCCCATGTATGCATGTACATGTTTTACCCCGCCTTGTCACGGCGTTGCTGACAGCAGCTCTAATTACATGTTGAACAGGGTAACCTTTTTCTCTTTTGCTCGGCTGTAGCGCTCAAGTCAGATCTCATCGTCGCTTCTGTGCTCTGTGAACCATCCGGCTGCGTCCTGTCTCTGCTACGTCGGTGGCATTTTATCCAGGCCAGCCCAGATGCCGCGGCTGTCCGTCAGAAGAAATGTCAGCGCTAGTCAACTCGAGCTCACCCGGCTTGGTCCGAGATGAAAGCAAGGAGAGGACGTGTCCCAAGCGGCACAGTTATGTGTCACTCTATTTACTACCGTGAGTCCATCCATTACCCCCAACCGCTTATCCTGCTCTCAGGGTCAGTCATTGGACGGCAGGCGGAGAGACACCCTGGACAGGCCATCAGGCCATCACAGGGCTGACACACACACATTCACACCAAGGGAAAATTGAGTACGGCTGATTCACCAGACCTACATGTCTTTGGACTGTGGGTGGAAACCGGAGTGCCCTGAGGAAACCCACACAGACACGGGGAGAACACGCAAACTCCATACAGAGGACGACCTGGGATGACCCCCAAGGTTGGACTATCCCGGCGCTCGAACCGAGGACCTTCATGCTGTGAGGCGACCATGCCATCTACTGCGTCACTGTGCTGCCCTTATTTATTACCAAACCCAGTTAAATCTAAAGCCCCGCATTGGCTTCATAATTTTTTTTTTAATTTGATTAGAAAATGTGCCATCACAATGCCTAATTCACACTTGTGGCACTATAAAGACTAACACTGTAATGAATGAAAGGTCACGTGTTTAACTTGACCTACTCACGGGTGTACGTGCAGTGCGCGTGACGTATACAGGAAGTTAGAAGCGCATGTTATGAAGGTTGTATGTCGGATGAACGCTAGTAAAAGCTACACAGTTAAGAACCTACGAAGTCGGCTCGTTCTTGAATTATTCTTATGTCAGTAAGACAAGGCGTCTACGGACATTACATGGTGTCAGAATAGTCTGTGTATCGGAACACGAGCGGTCATGCCGAAGTTTAATCCGCCGAGTGAATTCAAGTTTGACTGCCCCGTTGAATGGCCGGAGTGGAAACAAGGGTTTTCGCGCTTCAGGCTCGCGACAAAGCTGGATAAAGACGACGGGGAGATTCAAGTGAGTTCGCTGATTTATGCAATGGGCGGCGAGGCTGAAAAGATATTCAGCTCGTTTGACTTCGCGGCGGAGGGTGATAAAGTGGACTATGATATCGTACTGAAAAAGTTCGATGACTACTTTATTCCCCGCCGTAACATCATACATGAGAGGGCGTGCTTCTATCAACGTAGCCAGCAGCCAGGAGAGACAGCGGAGATGTACATCCGGACATTGTATGAGCTGTCTGAACACTGTGAGTTTGGGGACAAGAGGGATGAACATATCAGAGATCGTCTGGTAGTGGGCACAAAAGATAAGGTGCTCTCCCGTCAGTTCCAGCTCACAGCGGACCTTACTCTGGTGAACGTCATTGAACAAGTGCGCCAGGCGGAGGCAATAACAAAGCAGCTCAGCCTCCAAGCTAACCAACCAGAGGCCCAGCTGGCTAACGTCAATGTTGTCCGACGGCGGGACGGACGCCAAAACAAAAAGGGCGGACAGCGTCATGGTGGCAGCAGACCTGCAACCAACAAAGTAGATGAATGCGGGAGGTGCGGCAAGACGCAGCACACCGATGAGCGGAAGTGTCCTGCAACGAACAGTAAGTGCAACAAGTGTCATAAAAAGGGACATTGGGAGCGTGTATGTCACTCTAAAGCGGTGAGAGAAGTCACTGAAGAGGTTAAACAGCTGTACTTTCTGGGAGAAGTTGGCAAAGAGAGCAGCCAGGAAGATTGGACTGTTAGTTTAACAATAAGTGATGTACCAATAACCTTTAAAATTGACACGGGGGCTGACGCTACTGTTATCAACCAAGGGACATTTAAAAAGCTGAAGCCAAACATAAAACTGGGACCTCCTGACACATGCTTCATAAGCCCAGGTGGAAACATCAGCTGCATAGGACAGTTTCAAGCCACAACCAACTACAAGGAGAAACAATACTCCTTTCCAGTGTATGTGATCAAGGGGAGAGGCAGCTGTCTGCTGAGTCGTCCAGAGGCAGTGGAGATGGGTCTAGTGAAGCGGATGAATGAGGTCAGTGGAGTTTTCGGTTCAAGTGGACTGCTGAAAACAGACCCAGTGAAAATAGCTCTGGTGGAGGGTGCCCAGCCATACGCGGTGCATACAGCCAGACGGATACCGCTGCCACTTGTACCACTGGTTAAGAAAGAACTGCAGCGCATGGAAAATGAGGGCATTATTGAAAAAGTGACTCAGCCCACAGAATGGTGCGCCACTATGGTGCCGGTGCTGAAACCGAACAAGAAAGAGGTTCGCTGCTGCGCTGACCTCAGGAGGCTGAATCGAGCGGTGAAACGTGAGAAATACGTGCTGCCCACTATGGAGGAAATAATGCCAAGGCTCGCAGGGTCAAAGTTCTTCACAACGTTGAATGCAGCAAGTGGGTTTTATCAGATCCCCTTGCATGAAGACAGCAGGGGGCTCACCACTTTCATCACCCCATTTGGGAGGTATGCTTTCTGCCGCCTTCCATTTGGTATAACGAGTGCTCCAGAGATTTTCCAGAGAAAGATGGCGGAAACTCTGACCGGGCTAGAGGGCACAGAGGTGTACATGGATGACATCCTTATACATGGAGAGACTGAGGAAATCCATGACCGGCGCCTAGCAGAGGCGCTGGGGGTCATTGAAACAGCAGGTCTCAAACTGAACCAAGCGAAATGCAAGTTCAAACAGAAACAAGTCCACTTCCTTGGTCACGTCATCGACGAGGCAGGCATCAGACCTGACCCGGACAAAGTGGCCAGAATAGAGAACTTTCCTCAGCCCCAGAACGTGACGGAACTCAAGAGGTTCCTCGGGATGGTGAACTATTTGGCAAAATACGTCCCAGAGCTGTCCACTGTAGGTCAGCCGCTTTATGGACTGCTTAAAGCAACGACAGAGTGGCTGTGGGGACCTGCACAGAACACAGCATTCCAAGACCTTAAAGCAGCACTCGCCACCGCCCCGGTACTCACCTTTTATGACGTCACTAAGGCTACGGTGGTGTCAGCAGATGCCAGCAGCTACGGGCTGGGAGGCGTTCTGCTCCAGCAGCACGGGGAACACTGGAAGCCCGTGGCCTACTGCTCCCGACGGCTGAGTGACGCAGAGACAAGGTACGCACAGATCGAGAAAGAGTGCTTAGCCAGCGTCTGGGCATGTGAAAGGTTCGAGAAGTACTTGTTTGGGCTTGACAATTTCAGACTTGTCACCGATCATAAACCACTAGTGCCTCTCATGAACAGCAAAGACTTGGATAATGTGCCCATTAGGTGCCAGAGACTGTTAATGAGGCTGATGCGTTTCAATGCAGTGGCTGAATACGCACCAGGCAAAACTTTAGCTGTGGCTGATGCACTCTCCAGAGGCCCAGAGCAGTGCTACGGAGATGGTGCTTCTCATGATGATGTTGCAGCGCACATTGATGCCATCGTGTGCCAGGTGCCTGCCACACCTCAAAGGATGCAGGAGATAAAACAGAGCACGGATGGGGATCTGCAGCTCCAGACAGTGTTGGGCTTCATCAGACACGGCTGGCCTGAGTATGTCGATAAAGTGCCGGAGACAGTCAGAGACTTTTATCAGGTGAGAGGGGAGTTATCTGCGGTAGATGGTTTAGTCATCAGAGGCAGTCGTATCATCATTCCCACAGAGATGAGGGAGGTGATCTTAGACAGAATACACGACGGGCACCAGGGGATAGTTAAGTGCAGAGAGAGAGCTAGCCAGTCAGTGAGGTGGCCCAAAATGACAGAGCACATTACAACAAAGATACAGCAATGTCAATTCTGCAGAGAACACAAGAACACACAGAGAAAAGAGCCTTTAATGTCAAGTGAGCTCCCATCCAGACCATGGCAGAAAGTTGGCATAGACCTGTGTGAGTACAAAAAGCAAAACTACTTGATAGTGTCTGACTATTATTCCAGGTTTTTGGAGATCCTAAATCTACCAACAACTACTAGCAGTCAGGTTGTAGCTAGGCTGAAGGCTACATTTGCACGTTTTGGTATCCCTGAAATTGTAGTTAGTGATAATGGGCCACAGCTAGTTTCAGAAGAGATGAGGAGGTTCAGTGAGGATTATGATTTCATCCATGTGACTTCAAGCCCACACTACCCCCAGAGTAATGGACAGGCAGAGAGGGCTGTTCAGATAGCCAAAAGCATATTAAGGCAGGAAGACCCTCTCCTCGCCCTGTTGACATACAGAGCTACACCCTCTTCTTCCACTGGAGCCAGTCCAGCGGAATTGCTCATGGGTAGGAGACTCAGAACCACCTTACCCACATTGCAGCATAACCTGAAACCGGCCTGGCCCAAAGAGGAACTGATCAAAACCGCTGATGCCGCAGCCAAATCGAGGCAGGCTTTCTACTACAACCGCAGGAACGGCGTGCGGACACTGCGCCCACTGAACTCGGGTGACGCAGTACTCGCCAAACCTGATGGACAGAAAACATGGACAATGCCAGCAGTTGTTCACAGTCAGAGCTCCACTCCCAGATCCTACATAGTGGAGACAGCTCAAGGTGAACATTACAGAAGGAACAGGCGCCACCTGTTGGCCACACCTAAAACACTCACCTTTGTCAGCAGGGATCCTGACCATGTCACTCCAGGGGAGAATGGAAACATGGATGAGTCCCGAGCAGCAGAAAGGCCAACTTCCACACCATATGTTACTCGCTCTGGCAGGGTGAGCAAGCCAGCAATCCGGCTGGATTTGTGAGGCGTATGGACTTGTGTACTGTGGGGGATTTTTTATTTTTTTTGTGAAAAGGGGGGTGATATACAGGTTAGAAAATCATCTTAGAGGGGGAGATGTAATGAATGAAAGGTCACGTGTTTAACTTGACCTACTCACGGGTGTACGTGCAGTGCGCGTGACGTATACAGGAAGTTAGAAGCGCATGTTATGAAGGTTGTATGTCGGATGAACGCTAGTAAAAGCTACACAGTTAAGAACCTACGAAGTCGGCTCGTTCTTGAATTATTCTTATGTCAGTAAGACAAGGCGTCTACGGACATTACAAACACTTCCCTGATCCTCTGACCATTAGTTTACAGACACTGATTCAGAACGGGGCGGCACGGTGGTGCAGTGGTTAGCATGGTCACCTCACAGCAAGAAGGTCCTGGGTTCGAGCCCCACGGTAGTCCAACGTTGGGGGTCATCCCGGGTCGTCCTCTGTGTGGAGTTTGCATGTTCTCCCCGTGTCTGCGTGGGTTTCCTCCGGGTGCTCCGGTTTCCTCCCACAGTCCAAAGACCTGTAGGTCAGGTGAGTCGGCCATACTAAATTGTCCCTAGGTGTGAATGTGTGGGCCCTGTGATGGTCTGGCGGCCTGTCCAGGGTGTCTCCCCGCCTGCCGCCCAGTGACTGCTGGGATAGGCTCCAGCATCCCGCCACCCGGCCTCGGATAAGCTGTTGGGATAATGGAGCGGAATGATTCAGAATGACGAAAGTTACAGAAATGGTTTTGGTGGCATTGGTATGAAAACGCTGCAGTGTAACACAATATATAGACAACAAAACAACTAACCCAAGAACAACTGAATCGCAGGCCCTCACCAGGTATCGTAGGCTATACACGTCCCATTCTAAATACACTTTCAGCCTTTAATCACAGTTTACAATCAGGTGGTTTTCCTTTTTAAACTTTGCGGTACCACACAAATCCCTCACTCTCTCCTGCCCCCCCACCACCCCCTCTCTTCCCCCTTTCCTCTGATTCTCCTACCTCCTAAGAAGTAAGAATTACTTGCCAGTGTCTCTCCTACGGCTCTGTTCGTGTCTCCGCAGAGGATCATACCCACCCGTGTCTTATCTCTCAACTTTTGTTCCTCCCTCCGCTGCTGCTTGTCATCCCTTTTCTCGAGTCTCTTCGCCCGTTGTGCCGCTGCTGATCTCTCCACCTCCTCTGAGCAGCCTCATCCCTCCCTTCTTTTTTCCACCCTTGTTCTCTTATCCCTCTCATCCCTCTTTACCCCTCCTCTGCCCTCCTCTTTACCCCAATCGCTGTCTGTCCTCACCCTCCCACCCGGTCTATCACCTCTTCCTCATCTCTCGGCATCACTCCTGGTTATCTATGCTCTGTGATTTACTTCTGGGAATTTCTAGGCGGGCATATTTAAACAGACCAGTCTGAAGGGCCGACCACAGTACGGTTTTGTGTTGCACTCGTTTCAGTTGGACCGCATGTGGAGGGCGAGGAGGAGGAGGAGGATCCCCATCCGTTTGCATAGAATGTTCATCTCTTCACTCCATAACAGAGTTCAAGCTTGGTGAACTTTGACTGGCGAATTCATATGATGTAAATACACTTGACCTATAGGGGCAAAACAAAAGTGACAGAGTCACCCTCTCTCTGGTGGTAGTGTGGAAATGGCTTGAATTCTCCAAAGGGCATTTCATCAAAATAAAAAGATAGGTTATGTTTTAAATATTAAATCAACAATGTCACTTAGATGGGTATCCAGGTAGCGTGGCGGTCTATTCCGTTGCCTACCAACACGGGCATCCCGGTTCGAATCCCCGTGTTACCTCCGGCTTGGTCGGGCGTCCCTACAGACACAATTGGCCGTGTCTGCGGGGTGGGGAGATGGATGTGGGTATGTGTCCTGGTCGCTGCTCTAGCGCCTCCTTTGGTCAGTTGGGGCGCCTGTTTGGGGGGGAGGGGGAATAGCATGATCCTCCCACGTGCTACATCCCCCTGGCGAAACTCCTCACTGTCAGGTAAAAAGAAGCGGCTGGCGACTCCACATGTATGGGAGGAGGCATGTGGTAGTCTGCAGCCCTCCCCAGATCAGCACAGGGGGGTGCAGCAACGACCGGGAAGGCTCGGACAGGTAGGGGTAATTGGCCGGATACAATTGGGGAGAGGGGGGAAAAAAAAGGGGGGGGGACAATGTCACCTAGATCTTAGATATGATCTGAGTCAATACTGATCCTGATCCTTTGTTTACATAGTTAGCTGGTTAGCCTCGAGCCTCCTTATTCCTGTAGTATGATATGTCACCCTGCTATGATCATATTTGCTACAGGGAAAAAAGTGACTTTAGTTGCATCAACGGTAATGTGACCGCCTCTCGATAGTGTCACGCTCTTGTCCCCTGAGCCTGTCCTTCTCCTCCTTCTCTGCCATACTGATCTGCTTCATGACTCACACCCTCCTACTGTCGCAGCAGGCTAAAGAGATGGTATTTCTTTCTCCCAGACTCTGCCCCTCCCTCTCCTGCTAAACTACCCTGAACTAACAGCAGATATTCCAGATAACGTCACCTCCTCCGTGGCTCCTCATCTCTGCTACCGCTCTTGGTTCTCATCTCCTACATGTGCGCTGTCGACAGTGTCACTTCCTCGCCCGGTGCCATCTGTCTCTTCTTCAACCCCAGGGCCAAGCCTCTTCTTTTGCTTCCTCTCACCCCTCCGCTTTCTTCCTCTCCTGCGCTTGCATTGGCCCTCAAGCAGCGGGTCATCTAGATAGTGCCAGTTCCTTGTTTTTCTGTGTCTCTGCTGTCCCGCGTTGCCTCAGCTAACCCCTCTGTTCGTGAGTCCTTAATACCCCCTACTGGTTGGCAGAGCTAAAACCCATACCTCCTGCCCTAACCCCATTTGTCTTTCTTGTGAACGCTTTCTTTTTCAGTTGTCACCTATTCCACTTTCCTCTCTCCCAGTAACCATGGCCGTCTGGCCCCAGACCAACAGCAGAGCAGACTTCTCCATTTCCTCCCAGTCTTGTTCTCCCTCATGTTGTTTTAGGCCCTTTCCCAGTGAGTTGCTGGTTGCAGGGTAATTAGTAGGGCTGGGTATTATCATGTGATAGATTAAATAATTTTTTGTTTTACATTTAACATCTAGTCAGTGGAAGCAGACCCTGCTCAGAAGATCGAGTTTTTGATTACGTGAAAAATATATTGCCTTCAAAACTAGTATTAAAGAAAAATATTATTGGAAATCAATACAGTGCTAATAGGTGTTAATAGTTATGCATTTGCAGCATTTTTAAACACTTTTTTTGGCAGTTTGACATCGTGACCTCTTGCTGAGGACAGGTTAAGGTACAAATACTTTCTGAGTACAAAGCCGCATTTTAACAAATTCCAATGAAATTATTTAAAAATGTATGACATTAATTTCATGAGTATACACAGGTCCTTCAGTTTAACGTTTAAAGTATTTCTATTATTATTAATTTCTTGATTTTAATGCAAAGAAGACGTTTCGATGTAGGACATGTTCTGTCCCTTATCTCAAGAATCAGTGCCTATAACTGTGCTGCACAGCTGCCTGTTGATTGCATCCTCTGTGAGGAATTATCAAAGCTCTCTTATTTCTAGGCCGAGCCCTTTCCCAGACGTACTGGTTTACAGGTAAACCTCTGCCTTCAGATAAAATGCCTGCCACGTTCCATGTAATTGGCTCACTCGCGCCTCTAAAAGCAATGCAATATGGCAATCTGACAGCTTTTGTTCACTCTATCGTTGTTTGGTACTGTTTCTGTAAATGTTCCTAGGTCATGAGTCAGCAAATTGCAAACACAATTTTAAAGGAATCTGCCACCCCCTCCCTGTAAAAAAAAAACATGCACTATTGCTCATACTAATGAGTTTTTGGGGGTTTTTTTGCTTTCCCCCATCTACAGTACATAAAAAAGAAAGTAGCCCTGTAAGAGAAGATCCCGGTGGGAACTCAGCTCATGCCTACCAAGCATCTTCTTGTAAAGGCCCACTAGTTAGTCACCTCCTCATAAATCTCCAATACTTATCTAAATTCTCTCCTCCTTTCAAACGATAGCAGCTTCCCATTACCATGTAGCCACTCCTTCTCATCTCCACTTTGTTGCTACTCCTCCAGTTCCTCTTGTAAGCATATTTTTGGACTATTGTACAACAGCTTGTGAGTACCCACAGTTTAACCTATACCCACAAAAAGCCTGCAAGTAAAACACTGATTGTCGATAGGATAGGATCCATAGGATCTCCTCCTTACCGCTCATTTTTCTTTCTCCTCTTTTTTGACATCAGTACCCATTGCACCTCCTCCGCTCCTATCGTCCTTCCTCCTCTCCTTCCACAATTCTTCAGACGCTATCTCAACTATTTGCCTCCTGTTCCTCTCCCCACCCTCTTTTCTCGCTTTTTCTTACAACTTTCTCTTTAGTGCCATCATCTTGGCTACACTTCTTCTCTTCTTCCAGCTCCCCAGCCCTCCTCTCTTATTGCCTTGACCTCCTAAGTGGAAGGCTGAGTGGATAATGTGTCTCCCCCTGCCCTCCTCAGCAGCGACACAGTAACCAGATAAATGCCCCTGTCAGCCTTGATGGATGGGGAGTCGTGCTGCCTACCCAGCATGCAACGGTGCAGCCCTGGAACGCGGCTCCATTAATTATCATTCACAGTTTGGGCCTAAAGGGGAGAAATCTGTCTCCGTCTCTCACACTCCGCCGGAATTGGGGGAGATCTCTGTGTTTTGTGTTCTGCTCCTTCAGGTTTATAGTGTGTAGTGGCTGATTCTCTCTGTCCATCTCTTAAAAAGTGAGACAGAGTGAATTTAATCTCCAGTTCCTGTCGACTTTTACCCCACGATAAACATATACACCTATCCCTGGCTTAAAATTGGTGATTTTTAATAGCAGGCCTGCATGTAATTTTTGCTTGGCAAATGTGTGGTACAGATATGGAAGGAAAAAGGTGAAGGACAGACTAAACAGAAACAAGCAGAGCAGTGGACAATGGCATCGAAATTATCCCCCTCCCCGATCGCCACATGTGAAATGATGGTCAGATAGGTAGTTTTCAGACTCAAGTGTGCACCCAGGCACTCAGTCAACCTCTGGGAGGCAATGGCGATGGATGTGCCATCATGTTTTCCACTCTGTCAATTGGAATGAGTTGGCCAGTATGGCTGTAAGAAATGAGGAGAAAGATAAGATAAATGCAGAAAAGTATAACAAAATAAGTAAGGAAATAATGAATTTGAGGCCCTTTGATGGCCTGGCGGCATGTCCAGGGTGTCTCCCCGCCTGCCGCCCGATGACTGCTGGGATAGGGTCCAGCATCCCCGCGACCCTGAGAGCAGGATAAGTGGGTTGGATAATGGATGGATGGATGCTGGCTGTCATTCAAATTCCTTGTCCACCCTCAAGTCTCTTGTCGGTTTTGCTGTTAGAGCTGCTACCCTGTTAACGGGGTTTATTTACCTTGTGCACTTGCAGGAAAGACCAAAGACTCGGGTGAGGTTTGAGTTTTAATAACCTGCTTACAACTGATCACAGAATCGCAAACTCTGACACCATCTATCATGACTGACTCTCTCTCTCTTTCAGATGTCTCTCTCTCGTTCTCTCTCTCCACAGTGTTGGAGGTGTCACATTAACAAAAGCCTTGTGACTTTTGAGAGGTAAGATCCCGATCCCCCAGGGCAAGCGCCGACACTAACCAAACACCACGGAGCAGATGTTGGTTTGGGTGTTGATCCATCAAGTAATAAATGATAATTAGCCTGCTGTCACACAGCGAATGCAGTGACTGAAACGCAGCGTGTTCAAACCTTTCAGCATCAACACACCCACAGGGAGGGAGTGGGGGGGGGGAGATCTTAGACCACTCTTACCCAGGCAATTACCCAGACAATCACTTCTGACTCATACGAAGCGCAATCAGTTTTGGGCCTCTCCTTTTCCCAGTGAGCCGACATCCACGTGACCCCCCCCCCGCTCCACCCCACTGTTGCTGCATCGCAGCTGAAGCCTCCCACTTTCCCATTCAGCCCTGTTAATTACTTGATTCCTCCTGGAATAAACACTGTGAATACAGGTGTTCACCCCAGGGTTCCTATGAGATCTGAATAAAAGCAGTAAGCCCTTCCTCGATCCTAAGAAATGTCTTCAGAGGTTCTCGGGGCATCCCGATATGATGAGAGATGTGTTGGTGTGCAGTCAAGGTTTGTGAACCCTTAACCGAGGGGCTTTTTCAGGGTGTCCCTTTGGGTTCCCCCTGTGGTTGCAATCTTATGAGCCCCTTGAAAGGTTCCCGTTAAGCCAGGGATGGGCAACATGATCCAGAAAGGGCTGGTGTGGGTGCAGGTCTTTGTTCCAACCAAGCGGTTACACACCTGATCCTATTAGTCAACCAGTAGTCGCTGCTA
Source organism: Lampris incognitus (assembly GCF_029633865.1). Taxonomy (NCBI): domain Eukaryota; kingdom Metazoa; phylum Chordata; class Actinopteri; order Lampriformes; family Lampridae; genus Lampris; species Lampris incognitus. The sequence continues at coordinate 32,832,668 of NC_079227.1, read as the reverse complement.
AGGATGTTGATTTGTAGACTCGGGTGTGTAACTGCTTGGGTGGAACAAAGACCTGCACCCACACCGGTCCTTTCTGGATCATGTTGCCCATCCCTGCTTTAAGCTGCTGGAATTGGATTTTTGTTTCTTTTTTTTTAGAGAGGGGGTAAAAATAATGCAGGGCTTTCAGAAGATGCAGTAACAGACACTAGTCTGCATCACCTCGTGAATCACTTAAACATGTTTCTTGATGAAAACAACCAGCAGTGGTGGGAGAGGGCGCAGTCACCCACCCGCCTCTCACCCATTAAGACTTTTAATTGCTGAATTATTCAGTTTTGTCCAATCTCCTCTAAATATCCCCATAGCCTGTTTGTGAGAGGCAGTCATTATGTGAGGTGTGGGTAGTGGGGGGTATAAAAATGACACGTACGCATTACCCCGATCAGCCAAAACATTAAAACCACTGACAGGTAAGTGAATAACCTTTATTATCTTGTTACAATGGCACCCGTCAGGCAGTGGGATATGTTTGGCAGCAAGTGATCAGTCAGTTCTCGAAGTTTTTGTGCCGGAAGCAGCAAAAAAGGGCAAGCGTAAGGATCTGAGCAGCTTTGACAAGGGCCAAATTGTGATGGCTAGACAACCGGGTCAGAGCATCTCCAAAACGGCAGGTCTTGTGAGGTGTTCATGGTATGCAGTGGTCAGTGCCTACCAAAAGTGGTCCAAGTAAGGACAACTGGTGAATCAGGGTCATGGGCGCCCAAGGCTCACACGTGGGGAGCAAAGGCTAGCCCATCTGGCCCGATCCCACAGTAGAGCTACTGCAGCTCAAATTGCTGAAAAAGTTCATGCTGGCTATGATGGACAGGTGTCAGAACACAGTGCATCACAGCTTGCTGTGTATGGGGCAGTGTAGCCACAAACCGGTCAGAGTGGCCATGATGACCCCTACAATAGGTATGTGAGCGTCAGAACTGGACCATGGAGCAATGGAAGGTGGCCTGGTCTGATGAATCAAGCCGACAGAGGCAGTGTGACACTCTGGGCAATGTTCTGCTGGGAAACCTTGGGTCCTGGCATTCATGTGGATGTTATTTTAACACGTACCACCTCCCTAAACATCGTTGCAGATCAAGTACACCCCAATGCTCCCTGCCACACTACAACAATTGTTCAGGAATGGTTTGAGGAACATGACAGAGTTCAAGGTGCTGCCTTGGCCTCCAAATTCCCCCGATCGCAATCCGATCAAGCGTCTGTGGGATGTGCTGGAAAAACAAGTCCGATCCCTGGAGGCCCCACCTCGCAACTTACAGGTCTTAAAGGATCTGCTGCTAACGTCTTGGTGCCAGATACCAGAGGACACCTTCAGGGGTCTTGTGGGGTCCACGCCTCAACAGGTCAGAGCTGTTTTGGCGGTGTGAGAGGGACCTACACAATAATTAGGCAGGTGGTTTTAATGTTTTGGGTAATCGGTGTATAGCTGGCAATTAAACATGAAGAATTGTGGGAGGTCTTTATCAGGACATGTGCGTGCGTGGCACCAATAGTCACATACTCACACATGCACAGTAGACACAGCAACACACCTAACATGCAATCCCTCATCTAGTATTATAACAGTAAAACTCACGTATACATTTCACCCATAGGCAAATAACTCCCACAAACATAATTACCAAAGGATATGGTTTGGTTTTTGTTTTGGTTTAAGGTATCGAGAATTTTCTGAAGGGGTAACCTCACAAGGGACATATGAGGTGATAGATATGCAATAAGTGATAATAGATATGCCAGGTAATGCCTGGCCGCCACTGATTCAGCAGAAACAGAGCCCAGGGTGATCCGAAGCCAGTAATAGAAGGTGCCTGTCCTGGGTTTTCTCAAGGGAGAAATACCGCTCCAGTGCTAACCCGGACCCGGACCCTTACCCCATTTCTAACATGGATAAATGATGTGATAGTCCTGGGACACCCTGTCCGACGTTGATCTGACAACAGCTCCCTCTTTCACAAATCACGACTATCGATGGTTAAAGCATAACTGATTACCATGCTTTCAGCCTTAATTAATTATTTCACACAGAAGTCTCATATTTATGCAGCGGGACCTATCTGAACTTGATGGGATTGGATCGGTTCAGGTCAAACTTCTAACACAAATTTCCTGGGCTTCCCCGGTCTGACAGAGGCTCTTGGGTTTAAGGGTAGTAAAACTCGAGTTCAATGTTTGGTTTGTAATATGATGTATAATACAGCACTTGCTCTAGATGAAAAAAATATACAGATACACATCTCCGTCAATAAATCTACAGAGGGGTTTTTTCCACGTTTTTTTTGGTTTTTTGACCTCATGTTAGATAGAATAAGGTAGAGAGGTACAGATTTTCCCATTTCAATTTTGCAAACAGGACGCCTCTGATTGATGAACCATGTGGATCTGCAGACTACTATGATTTAAGACCCCGCTGTTTTTATGACTCTTTAAACGCACATATCTTTACAGAGCTCGCTGGCCACATTTGTTTTCTACAGAGGGAACATATTGGAGCAAATAGAAGAAGCTGAGAGGCAGATGTGACTAAAGCCCATAGAGCAAGCTTCAAATTAAATCTTGTTCATAGTGACAGACAGTCAATAAAGCCTCAGAAAGCTTCCTTTCCAAGGTCTTAATGGAGAGCTCTGATTCAGGTTTTTGGGGTTTGACAAAGTCTTAAAAGCCTGTTAATAAGTTGATAAATAAAAAATAAATAATAATAATAATAATAATAACATATAAATATAATAACATAAAAATAATGCATAATAGAAAATATACAATATATATTACAGATATTAAATATAATATATAGGATAAATAAATAAATAAAGTTAGTAAGTTCACAAATCTGACCTTGTAGGGCAGGTCTTTTCAGCGCCGGTGGGACCTGTAATGGGCATGTTTTGCTGTTGTTTTGTTTTGTTTAGGGCAGTGCCTATGGCACATGCCATATAAACCACTGCAATATAAACAAACAACCAAATCCAGCCTTCCGGCCCCGTGTTCACTGTGGCTGGGATATACTGAACAGAGGTTTGCAGACATTGGTTCTTCCCCCTTCATCCTTCGATTACAATGCATGGCGTCCGTCTACAGGATGTCTGGCGCCGCGTGTAATAGAAGGTCTTGTTCCAATACGGGGGGGGGGGCGGGGCAGCGGGAGAGCAGAGAAGGGCGACGGACAAACAAGCAAGTCGAGAATGATCAATAATGTGCAGAGAACAGGGAGGGCAGACACGGCACGTTCAGACTCCAACATTAGCCTCTCATGTCTCCTGTCTCCACAGACTGTGGTGCACCTCTTAAACTCTCCCTCTGTATGGACCTCCCCCCTCCCTGACCCCCCCCCCCATGCACGTACACTTATTCACAGACACACTTTCCCCCTTTCTCTTCCAAAGTTGTTCAGCATCCAGCCATTCTCCCCCCCCCCCCAGTGGTCTGTTTCTCTGAAGCACACACTCGTCCCCACGAAAGGGTGAGGGCTCACATACAAAAGCAGAAACCCAGACGGTGACAGTATTTCTCTTTTTCCGCTGCCCTGTAAGCTACTCGGGGAAACTGCATCCGTCTGGTGGAGGGCCTACGTCACAAAATCTCCAAAATGGAGCCAGGGAGTAATGAGATGGCATAACCAATATGCTTGTTGGCACAAAAACGACTACTATAAGACCCCGGTCGTGAGAAGATGGATTAATCCTTTCACTGCAGATGTGTGCGCCCACAACATCTGTCCCACACTCCGACACATACACATGTTTTGTGCATCTTTCTCGTGCAAAACACAAATACACGGGCATCCGGGTAGCATAGCAGTCTATTTTGTTGCCTCTGACTTGATCGGGCGGGGCGTCCCTACCCGGATAGCAAAATTGCTGTGGCCCGGACCCGTCCCACACCGACACTTCATCCGGCCCACATACCGCATGGAATGATGGCACTTGGGGGGTCCGCTCCTGTTTGCCAGATCTGGACCAAGCCATAGCAGTGCCACATTGTTGCCAAAGGTGGCCCATATTTGTTGTGTGATATTTGGGCCATATTCACCATTTACCACACGGGCCACTTCAGGGTCACATCCAGATTACATGTTGCCCAGAGCACCGCATCTTTGCCAAAAAAGGCCCACATTTGATTTGGCACATTTGGGCCATATTTGCTATTGTACATGTGGGCCACTTCAGGCTCACATCCATTTTGTCAGGGCCAGAAGAAGGCCAGCAGTGCTGCATCATTGCCTGAAGTGGCCCACATCTGGATGCTATCTGGGTACAGACACAATTGGCTGTGTCTGTGGGTGGGAAGCCGGATGTGGGTATGTGTCCTGGATGCTGCATTAGCGCCTCCTCTGGTCGGCCAGGGCGCCTGTTTTTTTGTTTTTTGGGGGGGGGGACTGGAGGGAATAGCATGATCCTCCCACGTGCTACGTCCCCCTGGTGAAACTCCTCACTGTCAGGTGAAAAGAAGCGGCTGGCGACTCCACATGTATCAGAGGCGGCATGTGGTAGTCTGCAGCCCTCCCCTGACTGGCAGAGGGGGTGGAGCAGCGACCGGGACGGCTCGGAAGAGTGGGGTAATTGGCCGGATACAACTGGGGAGAAAAAGGGGGGGGGACAAACCCCCCCCCCGCCAAATAAACAAATACACACAGTAAAATTTACTGACCTCACTCACTCACATACAAAGACACTGTAAATGCCTTCTGTCTCCTCCTGTGATGTAACAAGCACATCCTTCACGTGTGCCTTCAAACCAGCAAGACTTGAGGGCAGAACATAAAACCTTCCATCTCGGTGTTATGTACAAGACGGCCTTGTCCCGAGAAAGGATGGCGATGCTCATCTAAGCTCTTAAAGACGTGAAGCACACTGCCGTCAGAGGTGTTGCCGACGGGGCAGCGGGAACACAAGTCCTGCGTGTTTGAAATGTTGTGACTGCTCAGCAACGGCTAAAGCGTTATCTGCAAATGAATAAAGACAAGGAGCACCGCCGCTGGGACATGGCAGCTGTCTTCAAAAGAGACGCGGTGTTTGCTCAGACAACCGCCTGAGTTTGGCCCTCGCAGTCAGAATATCAGAACCACGACACAAATGATATCGGCATGAAGTGCAGCCAAAAATAATACAGGAAGTCCCCGGGTTACGAACGAGTTCCGTTGTTGAGTCTGTTCGTAAGTCGAATTTGTACGCAAGTAGGAACAGTTACGTTCAGTTCACATCTAGTGTCAGTCAAACGGTTGTCTTAGTATAGAGTGTATATTTTACCTAAAACATCATAAATATAGTAATACAGTCTTAATAATAAATGTAACTACAGTACAATATTTATCATTTTGTTGGGGGTTTTTTTCTCCCCAATCCAACTGTCCTTCCCATTCATCCATTAGTCAAACCGCTTATCCTGCTCTCAGAGTCGCGGGAGCCTATCCCAGCAGTCATTGGGCGGCAGGCGGGGAGACACCCTGGACAGGCCACCAGTCCAGCACGGCAACAGACTACCTCACATACGTCCGTGCTGTGCAATCCAATTGTATCCGGCCAATTACCCCACCTTCCGAGCCTTCCCGGTCGCCGCTCTACCCCCTCCGCCTATCCGGGGAGGGCTGCAGTCTCCTCTATGTGGAGTCACCAGCCGCTTCTTTCCACCTGACAGTGAGGAGTTTTGCCATGAAGACGTAGCGCGTGGGAGGATCACGCGATTCCCCACCCCCAGTTCCCCCTCCCCCCGAACAGGCGCCCCAACAGACCAGAGGAGGCGCTAGTGCAGCGACCAGGACACATACCCACATCCAGCTTCCCATCCGCAGACAAGGCCAATTGTGTCTCTCCCAAGGTGAGACTGACCCTTGCGGAGGGGTGTTGTGTACCTGTTGACATGTAGTACAGGCTTGCACTTTAAATTCTATTCCATTATCCAATCCAGGCCACCACATATGAGCTCTGGCTGTTGCCTTCATTCTCGAGATTCCTGGGTGTGGTTCATGAAGCTCCTCCAGCAGGGTTTTGCGAGCTTGTGGTGGCACCACAACACGGAGCCCCCAGAGTAGAATACCATCTTCCATACAGAGCTCAGCCTGCCTTCTGAAGAACGGACGTAAAACCTCAGCTGGGCAGGTGGCAGGCCATCCCTCTTTGATGGAGCTTAAGCATATCAGCTCCTTCACGCCTCAGGACGCATACGCTTCCGATGGCCTTACGGTCGCTCCATCCCACTTCTGACACCAATGTAGCGAATTCGGGGGGCAACGCAACCACAGGAACTGCCGCGGCCGGGACGCGAACCCGTATCGCCCGCACCGCAGGAGGCATCGCTAACCGCTCGACTAAAGGGTCAGTCCCGCGAGCCAGCGGCCAGCGTGTCTTCTTATCCGTGCACGTTACAATATGAAAAATGTAAGTCAAAACACAACACACACGCAATCCTACTTATAATGGCGACGACGGCTTGTAGTGGTTCTCCCTCAGGCCGACGAACCGCCTAAGACGCGCAGTGTTTTTAGCGTCACACAAAGTAGTCCGTCCGTTAGGTAGTTAGTACTGTAGAGAATTCAAGGGCAGCCGGGAACCGCTGCAGCCGAGACGCGAACCCGGTTCTCCCGCACCACGGGCGACTACGTTAACCAGTCGACTAAAGGGCCAGACCCGTTAGCTACGGGCTAGCGAGTCTAGTCATCCGTCGTCGTTACAGCATGAACCATTGTGTGTAACTCGATTATTTAAAATAACAGGCTTTACGGCGTTCGGATCGTAAGTACGAGCGCTCGTAACTCGGGGACTACCTGTACCGGAAGACAAAAAACTGCAAAAGCGTTCGAAAAAAGACAGGAGATATTAGTCAAGTTCGACCCTGCCCTTTGAGGTCTTCATTATTGATCGCGTCCGTCATAAATTGTGATTCATGGTCCATTACTGACATCTATCGGTAAGAACAACACATTGCCTGTGACTGTCGCCAGGGGGCGCACGCCTGTGTACGAATTATTAAAATACAAGAGAGCGCGCTGCACCGAGACGTCGGTAACTCGTAGTAAAAGGTGGAGAAAAACTCAAGTGAAGATACAACAGATTCTCATGTTGGCAATGCGGAAACTCAAATGTTGCGCCATCCAAGTGGACGAAGGCTTCTGCTAAATATGTAGAATGGGATATTAATCAAGTATTCGGTTCTAAATCCAGCATTTACAAAATCCACTGGCAACACACCGCTTGCCGCCCTCTGATAAATCCCAGCTACCTCTCATTCTCTGCAGCAGGCTAAAGACCATTAAACACCTTGTTAATAGCCCCGGCCGCCCACTCCTGCCTCTCCTCGGCCTGCCCTCCATCTCCTCAGCACCACGGCAGGCCGGGGTAATTTGTTTACAGAGCGAGCAGGAGTAAGCTGATGGAATCATTCACCTCCCCTGCGTGTGCAGCCGGAGGAGCTATTTAACACCTAGTTAGGGAGGTCAGGGAGGGGGAGCAAACTGCCACTGAGCACCCGTCTGGGCAGGGCGGAGATAGACAAGGAGAGAGAGAGAGAGAGCGAGAGAGTTTGGATGAGGGTGAGAGAGAGAGAGAGAGAGAGAGAGAGAGAGAGAGAGAGAGAGAGAGAGAGAGAGAGAGAGAGAGAGAGAGAGAGAGACGAGAGAGGGATATAAAAAGGGAAAGAGGGTGAACTCTGGTCTGATGTTATGACAGTGATTAAAGGAGAGAGGGAGGGCGGCAAAGGGAGGCTACAGCAGGGGAGGTATGTGAGTGCGTGCGTGTGCGTGCGCGTGGGGGTGGGGGGGGGGTGTTGGGTCAGGAGTTATGGCTTTTAGAGGCAGAATAAAAGTAATTTATCACCAGGTGCTGGCAGTGGTGACGGTGTATATTCTGGTGTAGGGCATCAGGGGAGGCATCCTTTGCTCATGCAGCAAGACAGAACGAGTCGAAGGAAGGTTATAGACTAAACAGGAGGAACGAGATCTGCTTCATCCTGAGAAAAAAAAAATTTGGGGGGGGGGGGATAACACAAAAACACGCGCAGGGGAGAAAGGGGGGCTGGAAAGTCTTGCTGACGTGGATGAAAACGCAACGTTCGCTGATGTGAACACACCCGAAGCAATGCATTCACATGGACACCTTTAAGCCAGCACACCAAGACTCCTTTCAGGTTGTTATTTAACCTTGAACTATAAGGTTGGAAAACCCTTTAATGCCTCAAAACCCTCATAACTGCTCTTCCATATGTATTTAAAAAGGTTCTCCTTTTCGCAGTTGCTTATTTCAATGTCCTTTTTGTGTGTTAATGTTAATTTATTTACAATCAATTCTGGTGATATTGAATCGGAATGTGGATTTTGAATTGAACGTGAAAGCTTAGGATGGATAAATATCCAATCTGAGAAGGGGATCCAGGCAAGGATTTATGTTTATTAAGAATTACTATTTATATGCAGGGGAAAAAACTCAAGCTTGTCAAGTCAATTTTATTTGTATAGCCCAATATCACGAATAACAAATTTGCCTCAGGGAGCCTTCACAGCAACACAACATCCTTTCCTCAGACCCTCGTATCGGATGAGGAAACTCCCTAAAAAAACCTTTAACAGAGAGAAAAGCAGGAAGGAACCTCAGGGGGAGCAACAGAGGAGGGCTGTCTCTCCCAAGACAGATAACGTGGATCTATCTTAGTTTGAGGACTTGGGTCTTAGGGTTAAACTGGTAATCTTGAACTTTTTAATACTGTAACGACCACGGATAACTAGACTCGCTAGCCCTTGGCTAAGGGGTCGGGCCCTTTAGTCGACTGGTTAGCGCAGTCGCCCGTGGTGCGGGAGACCCAGGTTCGCGTCCGGGCTGCAGCGGTTCCCGGCTGCCCCCCGAATTCGCCACATCGGTGTCAGAAGTGGGACGGTGAGATTGCGAGGCCATCGGAAGCGCGTGCGTCGGCGCGAGGCACAGCTGATATGCGGGAGGTGACGACCACGGATAATTAGACGCGCTAGATGTCTGTCAATGTTCTCATTCATCCAGGTCATGGTTATCCAAAGGAGCTGAATCAAGTGCAACTGGACTCTCGCTTGCCCTTGGCTAAGGGTTCGGACCCTTTAGTCGACTGGTTAGCGAGGGCGACCCCGGTTCGTGTCCCGGCTGCCCCCTGAATTCGCTACAATATCAACGAATGTCCGTTTTGTTACTATCCGTCACCGACTATGGTAAAACGCTAGTGATTCACTTCATGAAAGCCTTTGCCTCCGAAAGCATTTGCATTTTGAAATACTTTGCCAGTTCCGACCCCTTCTGTGTGTGTGTGTGGGGGGGGGAGCCAAGCTGCGCATCCATGACAGGAAGTGACCTGCTTTACTTCAGTCAACAGTGATTGGTCCGTCAGAGAGGAAAGGCGGTACTTCCTCGTTCGTGGACCAACCAGAGAGAAGCATCAAAGATAAATCCCTATTTTTCGTATGCGTTTATTTTTTAAATCCATCATCCCCATAAAAACCGTTACGCACAGAAACCTTGCACACCGGGGTCCGATGCGTGTTATTATTGTTGTATGTGTTATTATTCTATTCCTTGCGAGAATTCGCAATACGACTTACGACAATACGCAATACGACTCAATATTTGACTCTTGCATTTAAGAAGCCATAGCAACTGCTGTGTTAAGATGCCTTGATTTGTCAACATGTTGTTCCCGAGCTGGCTCCTCAGACGAGGGCGTGAAAGAATGACACAGCGCGTGCCGCTCGCGAGGGAGAGAGCGGTGCGTCCTGGCCTCATCAGGCCGTTGCTCGCCATCGCTGCAACACGCTAGCTCGCTACCTAAGAAAATGACAGCATACTAGGCTACTTTACGATCACCTATATGTGCAAGGACGACTATTAAACTTTCCAATGAGTCTGTTGTTTATAAACAACAGAGTCTATTCTCATGTTCTGCATCATGATCTTACATTTACATCTAGAAGTTTTGTCAGCTGTTTTCGCAGCTTCTTGCCAGCTAGCTTTGCAGTGCATTCTTTGCCAAGATGATGCAGTCGTATCGTGCAATAATTACAAGATTACTTTTATAAGATTAAAAACATGCACTGAAAAAAGTAATTTGTTGGTTTAACCTAGTCAAATTAGAGTAATCCATCACACAAACTATTTGACATTGGCTCAACCTAAAAAAAAAACACTCAGTCTAATTTAATCTTTTTAAATCCAAACAAACTTATTTTTTTAACATCAGGCAAGCTAATTATCTTAACTTGAGCCAACTGAAAAAAACAGATTGTCTTTATTATCTCAATGTAAATAATCCATTCTGTTCAACCTGAAATATTTATTCTATTCAATTGATTTTTATAGGTTAAAAGGTTAGAGAAATCTGATTATTTTAAATTACCTCAATTTAAAAAAAAATTGCTAATATTAGATTAAAAAATATATTTATCTTAGATTAACTCTTTTTTTTTAAATGAGTTAATTTTACATTACTTGTAAATTCTAAGCTGTAATTAAAACATGATTGATAAATGACCAAGATCACACAGACAATTACAGGTATATATTCAGATACGGCAGGTTAAGTATATATATTAAGCCAAACAGCATGACCACAGCTCTTGTCACACAAGGGATCTGGCTGACCACCTCTGTGCCCTCAATTAAAATCTTGATGTCCTCCCCCTTCAATATTGCCATCGACACCTCATCTTCCAGCGTATCCTGGGGAGGGGGAAGAAACACATGAAACAATACAGCTGCAACAAGAAATGACTGGAGCAAGCAGGTGGTCTACATGCTTCTACACTACATGCTTCTGACATAACAACTATGGGCTTAGATATAATGGGCCTCGAGGGCCCTACAATTCACACCCCACCCCCCAACCCCCCCTGAGAGGAGGAGAGATGGCCTTACCTGATCTTCTTTAATCATGTGATGTGCTGATTCACCAAGGTAGAAGATTAGACATTTCATTACAGATTCTCTCCTTGTGTTGATTTCAACATCCTGAACAAGAACCATTAATTAAAATTAATAACACGCAGACCATTGATACAGTGCTGTCAATGCAGGGCTTCTCAAATTTTTACATCTAGTCGCGCATGTGACCAGTACATTTACCGTTGTAAAGACATTTTAATTCATTTAAATTATGTTGGGAAACAAGGAGAGCACAAGCCTGCCAGTCTAGGCCAATGTAGGCTATGTAAGGGTTGGGTTGGGAGTTTTTTTTCTCAACTGGGATGCCGTCAAGATAACCCCCAACACATTTCCCAAAAGCTTATTCCTAGTAAAAAAAAAAAGTTAGTCTGGAGCCCAACAATGCAAAACACGCACACAATAACAATAAATTGTTAACTGACTAATTGTATGGAAAGTTGGCTACCTAAATTGTGGTGAAAAAAAAGTTATTCAAACAGTGCAACGTAAAAAACAAAAACAAAGATAAATACGAAAAAATACGGACTCTCATTAAGTGTCTGTGAATGTTCTCATTCATCCAGGTCATGGTCATCCAAAGGAGTTGCATCAAGTGCAACTGGACTTGGTACATATATACCAAGTCCAGTTGCACTTGATTCAACTCCTTTGGATGACTCTCATTAAGTACGTATTTACAGTGTGCACATTTCCCTCTGGAGAAATTGCCCGCTTGGAATCCGTCTTTAAATCTCGCATTTCTATATTATTTGCTTTCTTTATCAGGAAGTGCTTTGTGCTGGGAAGAGACGAAGTGAATACGTTTCAGACGCCATGTCGTTAGAAGGGGGCTTACATGCGACTGACTATGAGGCAATGAACGGAATGATAAAACTGAAATGGTTACAACAATTCATACAAAATAATAATGGATTCTGGTGTAACATTCCTTCTAGAATGTTTAGTAAGTGCGGTGGGATAGATTTTCTGTTAAGATGTGATTTCTGTATTGCTAAACTACCTATTAAGCTGTGTCGATTTCATCGGCAGGCTGTCTTATATTGGAAACTGGCTTATAAGCACAATTTCACTCCACACAGCTCTCCGGTCTGGAATAACAGGTGCATCTTGTTTAAAAGAAAATCGGTATGTCATTGTGATTGGGTGGAGAGAGGTATTTGGTCTATTTTACATCTGATTGATTCAAGAGGAAATCTTCTATAGTACAATGAATTCACTGCTAAATTCAATGCAATGTATTCAAAACAGTGCTCAGTGGTTATCAAGGCAATCCCACAAGTAAGGGTGAATGTGATAATAGCAATTTTGACTTATGACGTGTTAGTACCACAGATGCCTTCACTTTACATAGGCAATCTTGACTTTATGGAGAAAAAAATGCACAAACAAAATTGTAGGGGGTGCCCTTAACCTCCGTACTCTTTCCTCTACCATTAAAAAGAAAAACAAATCTATTAAAAAGTTATCCTAAAGAGATCATAGTCAGTATTAGAACCAGACACCTCACTCTCCCTACTGCACCAAAAGCGAAAGAAACTCATTTTAAAATGATAAATGATATCTATCCTTGTAACGAGTTTCTGAAGATTTAACATTGACAAAAACAATTGTATGTTTTGTGATTCTGTTATCGAAACGTTGGAACATTTGTTTTTTGTTTTTTTTTTACTTGTAATTCTAATACAGCCTTTTGGGAATTATTTCAAAATTGGATATCTGAAAAGGACTTTCATTTTCCCAATTTAAATTATAAGGATATTAAATTTGGAGTTATAATGGAGGACAAAAATATGGAAATGTTGTACAATAGCCTGATTATTATGGTTAAACAATGTATCCATAGATCTAGATTTATTAAGGCCAGGCCGCTATTCTTAGTCTTCATGAATTAATTAATAAATTTTAAGAAAGCACTGAAATGGATTCAAACCACACAAGCTTTGCATATTTACAAAAACATAGATATATCGATTACTGATAAGACCTCTTTCTGTATTTTTGTCTTTTTATTATTATTTTTCCCTTATTTTTGATTGTTTTGTGAAATACTAAAAAAAATTAACAGATGAGTCTGATTTGTGCTATTTGCTAATTTGTTATGACCAGCTTTTGTTCTTTTGTTCATATTGTAACGTGCACGAATAAGGGGCTAACGGGTGGGACCCTCTAGTCGACTGGTTAACGTTGTCGCCCGCGATGTGGGAGACGCGGGTTCGCGTCCCGGCTGTGACGATTCCGGCCGGGCTGCCCCCGATTTCGCTGCAATATAATAAAGGTACTAAAAGAAACGTTCCAGACGCCATTTTGGATGACTTTGTTTGCATTTACGGTGGCTCCGAGTGGCCAAACAACTCTCTTAAGGGCTTTCGACGGATGCGGAAAAAACGCAGAAAATCGAACCTGTTCCGAAAACTTTTAAACGTGTGGTATTTATTTTGTAAACGTGTGGTATTTACTTTGTAAACTTGTGACAATTTAACCGACGAAAAAGAGTATTCTAAACGGCGAGTGGAAATCTTTGAATTTCCCACTTTACATTTAAAATTAGAATTAAATGAAGGTTAGGGTTAGAGGATAGAGAATCAATGCAGTCAACGATGATCCTCACAAGTATAAAAGAATGTGCGGATGTGAAATGTGAGCGCCAGAGGGAGGGAGGGAGGGAGGGGGAGGGGGAGGGGGGGCAGCAAAAAAGGGACATGCAGGGAGCAATGACTGGACATAAAAAATAAATGGGTATTAAAAGGAAGGCTTAAAAAGTGACAGGAGAGAAGGTAAAGACCATATGCCATCTTAAGGATGCACATGTGTGTGTGGGTGCAGGGAGTCACTGAGAGAGAGAGGGAAAGGGAAAGTAAAGGGGGGGGTAACTGTAATGATGAACATGAATAATGAGGACAGTGACATGACCAGGCACAGCTCAGCCAGCTGAACGGCTAACACATAACCCACACAGTCAGGTGACCAAGGTTCAGCTTCAGCCCCAATGCTGTGGGGGCCAAGTACTGTATGCCACACGGCCCCTGCAACGCTCCAAAACACAACAAGCTAATGTTGGACAGTTCGAGTGAAAGGAAGGAAAGACAGAGATGGAAGAAAGAAAAAAAAGGTAGGAAAAACAGGAGAGATAAGCTTAGATTTATATGAAGATGTTTGCAAAAGAAAGGGTGGGAGAGACGGAGAGAGGTGGTTTGACAAAGAGAGAGAGAGAGAGAGAGAGATGTGTGTGTGCAAATACGCTGATGTTGTGCAACTTTGCTGATGTGGGTGAACAATGCAATGTTTGCTGTTGTACAAATGTGTAATGTTCAGCGATGGGCATCTGCACAGCCAACATGTTTATGTATACATAATGCAACAAGTACTACAGACATATATATATATATATGTATATATAAACTGTAATGGTCAACATGCACATATATATACTGACAATCATTTGCAATCACATGAATAAACTCATGTTTAAGGAAGTGCATCATGAAAATAAGAATAACAAAGAACAGAATAATCCTTGTGAATGGGCACGTTATAATAATAATAAGCATCATCATCATCAAAATATTAACTGCACGCACTCAAATTAGCCACACAAATGCAAATGCCAGCATTCTCACACAGAGTAGCTATGTAAGCTAGCTGACTGTCTCATCAGAAGAGTGCTGCAGTGGAAGATGTTGAAAATGCTTGACTGCTGTTAACAGCAAGCAACTGTAAATAAATCAAATTTCCCTTTCTAATTAAGAAGTATTGATCAGTAAGTGTATTTGAATCCAAATATTTGCCGTACTCTTAAGTGATGAACACCAGTGCCCCCGATCACAAAGCAAAAACCCAGTGATTGCAGCAAACAAGCGTACCCGGAATTTCACATAATGCCTCGGACTAGACGGCACCAGGGTGGTGTGATGTGCATCTCTTTTGGCCTGGTGGGTCAGTAGCTAACTCTGCCGGTCTGCAGCAAAGCTCAGAGTCAGCAGCGGCTGTGCTGACCTCTGGACCGACATGCCCGAACAGTTTGACTCTGCGTCCTGGCAGTGATGCTGTCTCTGCGAGACGTCTGCGCCAGCTAATCTTCCCAGAGTGCACCTCTGCTGAAGACAACAGTGCCAAGAAGGGTGTCTGCAAATCTCCAGCAACAAAGTATGTGAGATATCCTCCGAGGTACACCAATTAGAGACATTTCTAATTTTGATGGCGGACAATTTTTGAGACATCTTGCTGTTGGATCTTTAAATCAGTTTCTCAAGACAAAACATCAGCAAACCAACATGTCAACCCGTGAATATGCAAGTAACTACAGTTACACTTCCTGGCCCTCTTTCTTTATTTCTCAGAGTTTCTTCTTGGGGGGTTGTGAAGGCTATGTGTGAAGCACTGTCTCATATATTCACCACAATTAGGGACCATGATTCCACTTTTACTACAAGTGATCATCAACCTTGCTCCCGGAGAGCTACCGTCCAGCTGGTTTTCACTCCAACCCTAATTTAACACTTCTGATTCATTAATCAAGGTCTTGGTAAGAAGGTAATCAGTAGAATCAGGTGCGCTAAATTATGGTTGGAGTGAAAACCGGCAGGATGGTAGCTCTCCAGGAACAGGGTTGGTGACCACTTGTTTCAGAGGCACCTCTTTATGCCACAAATGTACTACATGTACTACTACTACTAAAACAGATTAGGTTAGATAGATAGATAGATAGATAGATAGATAGATAGATAGATAGATAGATAGATAGATAGATAGATAGATAGATAGATAGATAGATAGATAGATAGATAGATAGATAGATAGGGGTGTAAGAAAACATCGATACACTCGAGTATCGCGATATTATCTTTTGTGATACTGTATCGATTCTCAAAACCACTATATCGATTTTTTATTGTTTACATGTAAAGGTTCGTGAAAGATATTTTGTGTTGTGTGTCACCCCTGGACCACTAGATGGCACTGTTGCAATCTATCTTCAGCCATTTGACTCTTCCACTCCAACGCAACAACGTAAACTGAGACAGGAAGTAGCATAAGCACAAAGAACACCGGCCTATGAAATCGCAATATATCGCCTTTCTTACAGCATTGCAATATATCGCGATATATTGAATCGTAACCCTGTATCGCGATATGTATTGTATCGCCAGATTCTCGCCAATACACAGCCCTAATAGATAGATAGAACAGACATTGCATGGCAGATATATATGACAAAGACATATTGACATTAAGTCAAGTCAATTTTATTTGTATAGCCCAACATCACAAATTACAAATTACATTACACATAAGGCTGTGTTAGTTATCGCTGAGGGATGTGTGTTTGCGCTTTCAGAGTGCGTGAATAGGAGACGAGTCAAAGCTTTTATCAAAGCTGGCTCTCCTGCACTTGGGCATCTTGCATCTACAACCAGAGAGTAGGAGGGTGAAGTGCTGATGAAGTGGGTGTTCTAGTTCATGTGCAATTATGTGAGAACGCAATTACATACAATAGGATTAGGAAGACCAGTTAGTTTGGTGGCTGTATGGATAATCTTTAGGAGTTTGTTTCTACTGCCTATTGTGTGCATATTGGGAAAAAAACTGATAGAACCAAACAGAAGAACTGGTTGGACATATTTTGATACAGGAAGAGGAGAAGATTCCGCTTCCGGTGTGGGAAAATGGCTGCGCGAATTCCCGTTTTCTAGTGGCCTCACCCAGTACTGGTGTGAGAAGATGATGGCGTGAACTTACATTTGTGGTGGCCTCACTCAGTACCGTCCACACGGTGTCTTTGTCCACGTCTAAGTTTGTGTTTTCACTTGATGGTTGGGAGAGCTGGCGCTGGATCAGCTGTGAGAGCTTGGCCTGCTGCGTCCTATGGGCTCAGGCACCACGGCCCTGCCTGCAGCTGCGCCCAAAGAAGTAACACCGAGGATGGTCTGACAAGACGCGGAAGCGGGTCAGGCTAAGCTAACTGCTAGCCCATGCAGACCGGCAGTTCTGATAACACTGAGGGCTGTCTGGTGGAGGCCTGACCTAGTGTTGACTGTGTTTTCGGTGTCGTCGTGTGGAGTGCGGGGAGGTGTGTTGAAGGTGTCTGGCTGGGAGAGCGGTTGTTGGATCGGCTAGGGGAGCCTGGTCTGCTGCATCTGGTTGGCCCAGGGACCACAGCCCTGCCTGGAGCTGCGCCCGAGGAGGAAACACTGAGGGCGGTCTGACAGGACGCGGAAGCGGGGCAGGCTAAGCTAACTGCTAGCCCATGCAGACCAGCATTCATCCTGGCATTCGCTCTCTTGGACAGTGATTTTTTTTATGTATATGTTGGAAATATGTGTTTTTGTAGTTTTTTTTTTGGTAGTTTGGATGTATGTGTTAATGTAGTTTGGATGTGTTTTTGTCTTTGTGTTGCACTGCTGTGGGAACAGTATTTCGCTTCATTTCATGTGCGCAAGTGCATGGCATGAAATGGCAAATAAATGTTCCTGACTCCTGATTCCTGAGATGGGGTGAACGGACAGGCTTCACTCTGCAGATAACTTAAGAGTCATACTGACAGCGTCTGTGAACCACTTCTTCTTTCTCTCTATTGAATACGGTAGGAAGGCGGGGCGGTCCGTTGTTTCGGGGGTATGAAGAATTCTTTGATTTTAAAAATGGTAAGGTGTGGTAAGGTATCATCATACCATGAGTCTGAAATGAAACATGGATGATTTTGGTAGGCAGAGAGAGAGTTGTTTTTATCTAATAATGCAAAGATGGCTTTGTCATGTGTATCTGTAGCAACTGGTGATAGATGGGATAAAATGTCAATTAATTTTGAAAGTGAGTCTTAAAACCATAATTTTCTTAAAGGGAAAGATCTTGATAGATTACCTTGAAATAGGCGAAGTTCTTTTTTTTTTTAGATTACATTTACTCATTTAGCAAACACATCCATAGAAAGCAATTTGCAAGAGTCATTGTCACGAACCTTCTTCCGTCTTGAATCAATTATACAGATGTGAATTGTCTTCTGCCAGTGTTGCACGATAAAACTATTTGCTCAGCTTGGTTGCATCAGTAAGTTTTGAGTTCCACGGGTTCATCCTTGACTTGATGAACTTGACGAACTTGACTTGAAGTACTTCAAATGTAATCTAACTATGCACAACATTTTTTTTTACTCCATGATGGATGACAAAAGAAAAGATTCATGTGTAGCTGTTGGTTAATATCAAGGTAATGTAAGCTGGTTCAAAGAAGGTCGTCAGTTCATCTGGACACAACGTTTATTGACAGATACGTTTCATCACTCATCTAAGGCAGCGTTTCCCCAACCCAGTCCTCAAGGACCCCCTATCCTGCAGATTGCCTTTGCAACCCTGAATAGGTACCTGTTTGTAGTTATTCAACCAGTCAGCAATGAATGTCAGATTTTGCACACGTTGCATAATTAAGTACTATGAAATGACTAAGTACAAGCAGGACTACCTATGCAGGGTTACAATGAAAATCTGCAGGATAGGGGGTTCTTGAGGACTGGGTTAGGAAACACTGCTAAGTGACCTCTTCAAGTCTAAACTGACTGCAGGTATCCCCACCCTTATAAACAATACAGCTGCATAATGACTGAAACCAACGAACAGTTTCATATGCAAATATGGGTGTGATCATTAACTAGAGTTACAATGGTCATGTGTACCGTTCACAGAGGATCGGGGAATAGCTGCAATCACAGCGTTATAAGATGGTGACAGATGTACTCTTAGCCGCCCCCCGCGCGCCTCTCAGTTCAGGGATGGTCATTCCCTCTTCATATAGATGGCCTCTTTGACTCCCCGTTCAAACCAGTGCTCCTTCCTATTAAGGATGTGCACATCCTCATCCTTGAAATAGTGGCCACTGGCCTATAGATGGTGTAGACTGTGGAGTCCTGGCCTGACGCATTAGCTCTTCTGTGTTGCGCCATCCTCTCGGCCAGTGTCTGTTTTGTTTCCACCATGTACAAGTCATGGCAATGAAGACAACAACAGCTGCTGTTGTTGTTGTTGTCGTCCTCAGTCTAGTTGAGCGAAGCATTTAGAGACTGAAATGTGAGTCCCCTTTGACTTTCATTTATAAACCAACAGTAAGACAACATAGCTCAGCCATGGGAAATGTTTTGTTGTGGCTGCTGAGGTGATTTCCAGCTGTGACTGTGATTAATGCCACTCTTGAATTTGTATTTTTACAGCGGAGTTTTAACATTGGAGGCTATGACACTTCTGCATGGCAGCGAAGTGAATAAGGTGAATTATTTTTGGCCCATCCAGTGTTGCTCCGGTTATCCTATGCTGACATCAGCAGTGAATGATTTGCTGGTTTGTGAAATATGATCGACTTCTCGGTTATTCTCAAGACTCATACCCGAATACACAATGCTGGTTGTGAAACTCTCGCTGCCTGATCTGACTCCAGATGTAGATGAGTCGTGCATGCACACGGTTGACTCGGATCGGGCAGCAACAGAAAGCAATACTGGTCAAGCGAGCTAGAGAGTGAATGAAGAGGGTGCAACGGCAGCGAGAACAAACACGTTTCGAATGTTTAGAATCATCGCAACCACGAGAGGTTCTTCATCATACATTCATAACTGTGCACAAAAGATTCTAGGCCGATAGGTCCAGTAGTATGCGAGATTAGCCGCGGACAAACACATACACACGACCAAATGCATAATCCCCTCCCAGCTACTGTCTGGGGGAGATAAGAAGCTCAGTCATACTGTACTTTCTGCAACCGGTTCACACACACACAACTTTAAGTTGCATTTCAGTGAGCACTCTGCGGCATCGCAGATGCATAAAAACAAGTTATATGAAAAAAGTTGTGCATGTTTATGTCAGCCTTAGAATCAGGTGAAATTAATGTATCACTTCAACCATCACCGTGGGAGAAAGCAGAGGAAATATTCAGAGGGAATGGTGGAGCATTACAAATGTTCACCTCCACATGAACCTCATTGGTAAACTACAAAAAAACAACAAAAAAAACACAAAAAAACCCCACATGACTGTATTCCGGCATAATCTAGTACCTGTAGGGTGAAAATGCAAATAGGTTCACCTCCGCCACCATTTGAATTTATATTTTAGCTGATGCTCTATATCCGTGGCAATGCAGAATGAGTGAGTAGGTAGGGGCTTGGTGTCTTGCTTAAGGGGGTTTACAGGATACAAGGTTTCTGGCTGGCACAGCTTGGCCACCGTCGCTCTCTCATATATATTAATGAAAACATGCAGAATGAGTGAGAAGGTAAGAGTTTAGTGCCTAGCCCAAGAACACTACTTGGAAACCCAGCTGTTTCCTAAAACCATTTGACAGCACGATGGCTCCATCTCCTAACCTGCCTGTATTCTGCTCCACACGAAAAGCCAAAGCCTGAGGGTGGGTATTTTAATGGTATTTGATACAACACATCGTCACATAGAAAATAACTTTCGGACTATCGGCACTAATTATTTGCTGCTACAGAGCTATTGCCGGAGGCTGCAAGGACTGCTTTCATAGTAAATATACTGCCAGACTTGGAAAATAGTACTGTACATTTTCATATAAGGTGCCTAAGGGGATGAAATGATAATATTCTCACAAAAATAACAGAATAGGTAAGCAGGTATCAGCACGAATGGAATGACTTTTTCACCTTTTCTGCCAATTAGAAGTTGATATAAAACAGGATGTGGGGCATTGCCATGAGCCATGTTTAATTTCACATTAGCCACATAAGCTAATCTGGGTACATTTCCTGCAGTTTCAAGGCTGTTTTCTTCACTGATTCATCCAACATTTAAAGCGATAACCCTCTAATTGCTAAATAATGTACTTCGTTGTGGGGTAACTCATGCAGGTGTGTGTGCGCATATCTTTCATGTGCGTAACTTATTTTGGTATGATGTAATATATACACCAACTACAAATCCCTTGGAACATCTGTGCAGGGGTGAAATTGGGATTTGTGAGGCGGGGGAGTCCTGGTTCACGGGTGGATGCGCCGCTAAATACTGCAGTATGTTTCAGAGATAATATCGGCCAGTAATATCGTATAAAGAAATAGTATATCAAGCCTTTTAATAATGTTTCTTGTCAGTGAACTTTATCAACTTTTTTTCTGAAAAAATACAAGTTTCTTTGTTTATCAAGTCCGATAAGATGATATGCTGACCTCAGTGGAGAAGGCCGTCTTTGTGGTGTTCTGCCCCTGCTAACATCTAGTGTCCAGCCTGCTAGCTCGGCACACTAAACATACAGATAAAATACATGGCAACTCCATATAAAACTCAAAAAGACTAATACAGCCACTATTTGTACACACAACCATGAAAAGATGAAAAAAACTGATGCGTTTAGCTTCAGGCTAACTTCCATTATAACCTCCATCGCCGCGCTAGCTGCTAGCTTGGGGCTAATTTGCGTTGCAATTCCCATTCTCATACTAGCGGTTAGCATGAGGCTACGGATTAACTACAGAACGGGCCTTCTCTTACTATTACTGATTTTTATGAACTGTGTAGCTGTAAATATTTATGAGAGAACTTTGTAAACTACTAATAAGACACGTTAGCCGAGCGGTTAGTGATGTCGCCTTGTGGTGCAGTACACCCGTATCGAATCCCGCACCGGGAAAGAAAATAACCGGTTACATTGGTGGCAGCGGTGGGATCCGGAAATGTGCCGATCCTCAGAAGTCTCTTCGGAGCGCGGGAATAACAAAGCGCGAGGGCGCGCTTCCGGGGCGGGTGACGACTGTAAACTACTAATAAAACACGTTAGCCCCTAGCTAGCGGGACTGGCCCTTTAGCCGAGCGGTTAGTGACGTCGCCTTGTGGTGCAGCAAACTCCGTATCGAATCCCGCACCGGGCAAGAAAATAACCGGTTACAACTTGAACATAAAAATACAAAGTAAACGTTTTATGGCCAGACAATGAGAGACAAAAGAGAGGACAATACGGTATTTGTTGTACATAACTTCCGCACGGGCTACGGCTCTGTGAGGGAGTACTTCAATGGTTTGTTTGTGGATCACAAAACCGACCGGCTGTAAAGAAGTATGTCTCTCAAACTTGAAAATATATCCATGTATTAATAAATGAACTGATGGAATTGCACTGCAAAACAGCATGCGATGTTATAATTATTACAGTAACTGATCCATATTATAGCGAATTCGGGGGACAACGCAACCACAGGAACTGCCGCGGCCGGGAAGCGAACCCGTATCGCCCGCACCGCAGGAGACATCGCTAACCGCTAGACTAAAGGGTTCTTGAGGACTGGGTTAGGAAACACTGCTAAGTGACCTCTTCAAGTCTAAACTGACTGCAGGTATCCCCACCCTTATAAACAATACAGCTGCATAATGACTGAAACCAACGAACAGTTTCATATGCAAATATGGGTGTGATCATTAACTAGAGTTACAATGGTCATGTGTACCGTTCACAGAGGATCGGGGAATAGCTGCAATCACAGCGTTATAAGATGGTGACAGATGTACTCTTAGCCGCCCCCCGCGCGCCTCTCAGTTCAGGGATGGTCATTCCCTCTTCATATAGATGGCCTCTTTGACTCCCCGTTCAAACCAGTGCTCCTTCCTATTAAGGATGTGCACATCCTCAAGAAAATAACCGGTTACAACTTGAACATAAAAATACAAAGTAAACGTTTTATGGCCAGACAATGAGAGACAAAAGAGAGGACAATACGGTATTTGTTGTACATAACTTCCGCACGGGCTACGGCTCTGTGAGGGAGTACTTCAATGGTTTGTTTGTGGATCACAAAACCGACCGGCTGTAAAGAAGTATGTCTCTCAAACTTGAAAATATATCCATGTATTAATAAATGAACTGATGGAATTGCACTGCAAAACAGCATGCGATGTTATAATTATTACAGTAACTGATCCATATTATAGCGAATTCGGGGGACAACGCAACCACAGGAACTGCCGCGGCCGGGAAGCGAACCCGTATCGCCCGCACCGCAGGAGACATCGCTAACCGCTAGACTAAAGGGTCAGACCCGCCAACTAGCAGCCAGCTAACCATGCACGTTACAATATGATGTTATCCCTGTATATTTCACTTGGGTTGTCCACTTTTTGTTGTTGTTGTTGATTCTTTGCCGTTTTCCTGTTAGTTAAAACCGAAATCCCAAAGATTGTGTATTATTTTATCCACTTGAAATGTAAAGACGATGTGGCTCTTCTGTTGGACAATCGGTCAGTGTTGCGCCTCCATCTTTTTTTCCTGCTGGAGTTGTTTCCAACACATATGAGCTTGCTGCTGCACCACTTGTCTTAACCAAGAAAATTCAACAGCAGTATACAGAGGCTGGAGAGCATCTCTCACCATGATAAAGACGCCCGTCAGCATTATGCAACCTGACTCCATGATCCAGATGGATAAAATAGTGATTTATTACTGGAGGAACATTAAGGATAGCAGCTAATGATAAGTTTGACCCCATCAGCTTAGTCAGTGAAGGATAGCAGTGTCGGCTATCATCATCATCGGTGGTCACTTGGGGTCGGGTATGACTGTCCTCCTTCTGGGTCCTTCTGGGTCTTCAGGTGGTCGTAGAGGTTGATCCTGGAGCCACATGATGGGAGGACGCCTGTGCGTGACAGCTTTTTACGTGGAGTGGCTGATGCTCCTGCAGCCACCACACGGTCCTTGGCAGGGGGTGACCAGAGTCCAATGGCATGGAGAACCAAGATGACTGGGGACCACCCTCTGTTGCAGCCTTCATCCACCTTCACTGCCATTGTGACCTGAAGAAATCTTCCACCTGTTCCACCGTTGACGTCTTTGTTGGATCGCGCTTCAACTGGAACCTCCCCCTTGACCTATCCACCTTGGGTGACCCCACCAGGAGCCAAGCTCCAGGCGGCACAGCGCTTGGGATCACTGGTACATGCAAGCATCTCTACCGTGGCAAGGTGGCGATCCAGGAGAAGAAGTGTCAGCTCCAGAAGGAAATACACATTTGGTTCACAGTGAACTTTCTGGTTTTCTAAAGACTAATTTGTTAAAATGAAAGAGAATTACACTAACTGTATAATAAAAACCATGTCAATGGGAAATATTTAATAAAATTAAACACACACTCACTCAATAAGCTACTATTTGGTCCCATGAGGACACAGCATGCAACAAGCCCACAAGCAACTGTCTGGAAAGACGAGACACGTTTTGGCCCCTAAAGACAGATCTGGGATAAATCTACCTAATCCCAATACACATACCATAAAAAAACAAAACTGATTACTGTGTAAATGTGCCTGGTATTTATTAAGTTACTTAGTAAATATGTTTGTGAAATGGCAAAATGATTTTACATTTGGGAATTTTTTTGGCACAGTTGATCAAACATTGTACAGAGGGCAAATTGTACTTTATGTAATTTGATTGTTATTTGACCAACTGTCATTTGAGTCCTTTATTTTGCACTCTTGTAAGAGAGTCTGAACTATGATGACTGATCTGTATGAACAGGCTTGTTTTGTTTTGGGGTTTTTTCTATGCTGGACCGGCAGTTCTTGCATCTGTATTTGGGGATTTTTAAGGCATGTTATTGTTTTTATATTGGTTCTCGTGTATGGCATAACGCACATCCATGAGATGGCAACGTGTAAGCACAAGCCATCAAGCTCTGGATTGCATAATGCTGCGATCACCAACAGTATAGTAACCATGTAAGTTTTAAACTTTGGATTATTTAGTGGACGCTATGTGGCCTTTACAGAGCACTTCTTACCATAGCCCAGTAAGCACTGATGCTGGTGGTAAATTACAGAAGTGTTTTTGATGCTTGGTGAAGTGAAAGTTTGTGAACATTAGATGCAGGCTAGGTCTATTAGCCAGGGAGCAGTAATGCTAAAAACAATGTAAAGGCTCGTTTACCTTTGCATTTATTTTTTATTTTTTGCTGGAGTCACAGATCTAGAACAGGTTTTTTTGAAAAGGAGTTGTCAGTTCCCATTTTAAAAG
The DNA here is from genome assembly GCF_029633865.1 of Lampris incognitus. Classification (NCBI taxonomy): domain Eukaryota; kingdom Metazoa; phylum Chordata; class Actinopteri; order Lampriformes; family Lampridae; genus Lampris; species Lampris incognitus. The sequence continues at coordinate 32,807,745 of NC_079227.1, read as the reverse complement.
TTAAAGGGAAGGTTTACAAGATGGTTGTGAGACCAGCCATGTTATGTGGTTTGGGGCACAGTGGCACTGCTGAAAAGACAGGAGGTGGAGCTGGAGGTGGCAGAGTTGAAGATGCTAAGATTTTCATTGGGAATGACGAAGAAGGACAGGATTAAGAACGAGTATATTAGAGGGACCGGTCAGGTTGGACGGTTTGGAGACAAAGCAAGCGAGGCAAGATTGAGATGGTTTGGACATGTGTGGAGGAGAGATACTGGCTATATTGGGAGAAGGATGCTGAACATGGAGCTGCCAGGGAAGAGGAGAAGAGGAAGGCCAAAGAGGAGGTTTATGGATGTGGTGAGGGAGGACATGCAGTTGGCTGGTGTGACAGAGCAAGATGCAGAGGACAGGAAGAGATGGAAACGGATGATCCACTTGTGGCGACCCCTAACGGGAGGAGCCGAAAGTAGTAGTAGTAGTAGTAGTAGTAGTAGTAGTAGTAGTAGCTGTCAGTTCTCATTTTAGAGTTTAATACAGTCATGTTCATGCGCAGTTTGGTTATTAAAGAACCTGACACCAATATCCTTACAATCACAGTCACTGACTCTGATAACCACACTGAATGACTGTTTGATTGTTTGTTGCATAGCAGTCCATTCTGGGGTCTCAGATCAACCCAGATGTTTCAGTCCACTGGCAGCACTTTGCTGAATGAGATGATGACATGGTGTCCTCTGTCACAGCAAGTGAATCCCCTGTGTCTTGTACTGTCAAAAAAATAACAAAAGATTGTCCCCTCACAAAAAAAGAGGAAATTGGGGCGTCCGGGTAGCATAGCGGTCTATTCCATTGCATACCAACACGGGGCTCGCCAGTTCGATTCCCCATGTTACGTCCGGCTTGGTCAGGCATCCCTAGACACAATTGGTCGTGTCTGCAGATGGGAAGCCAGATATGGGTATGTGTCCTGGTTGCTGCACTAGCGCCTCCTCTGGTCTGTCAGGGTGCCTGTTTCGGGGGGGGGCTTGGGGGGAATAGCGTGATCCTCCCACGCGCTATGTCCCCCTGGGGAAACTCCTCACTGTCAGGTGAAAAGAAGCGGCTGGCAACCTCCACATGTATCGGAGGAGGCATGTGGTAGTCTGCAGCCCTCCCTGGATCTGCAGACGGGTCGGATCAGCGACCGGGACGGCTTGGATGAGTGGGGTAATTGGCCAGATATGATTGGGAAGAAAAAGGGGGGGCGGGGAAATCAAACAAACAATCAGTCAAGTGGCATTCCAAAAAAAAAAAAGAAAAAGAAAAAGAACAGAAAAGCTCATCCCCTTTCTCTTCAGCTCATTCATTGTAGTACAACTTACATTCTTCAGAATATTGGCTCATTTGCTCAGTAAATTCCTCGCCAGCAGTCCCATCAAGATGGACCATAATAAACACCTTCAGCATTACCATAAAACCACTTTGCACTCACCTCGGTCCAGCTGTTACTAGGCAACGCCTGGTCTTTTCAGCGGATAGACAAGTGTCCCTTTGTGTGTGCAGACCCCTGCGAGCCTGCAGCCCCCTGAATGTGTTCACTTTTGAGCATTTTTATGATGTATGCCCTCCCCCCCCCCTTTTCTTTTGGTCGAGCGTCACACAATACAGTATTCCGTGAAACTCTGGTTAAGTTTAACAGAACACACTAGCACACAAAGTGTGTGCTAGTGTGTTCTGTTTTGTGTTGGAGGATCTTTGTGATTCACAACTACAGACTGTTGTTGAGATGCTGAGTGGCTTTTAAGCCCATGTGGGCCAAGTGTCAAGACTGCGTGATACTTTCACAAAAAGCCAGCGGATGTTTTGATATATTACACCTGCAGCAACCGGGGGCCAGATGCCATTTTGTAGGCAGCCAATTTAATTACTGAAGCACCGTTTAATCTACCATTTGGGGAGGGTTTTGCACAAAAAGTTACAATATCATTACAGCGCATATTTTGAGCTGGGCACCACTGTGAGAATGAGCCTTGTTGCATGTCAGCTTTAAAGCCATTCTCAGCTCAGTCACAAGGAGATTTGAACCCCTTGCCCAGGTTGAGCCGGTCACCCTAATCGTTGTGCTGCAAGGGCTGCAAGAACAAACGAAACAGATTTCAAGACAGCAAAACAGACCCTTATACCAATTTATTCCATCCAGCCATCCATTATCCAAACTGCTGATCCTTACTCAGGGTCACGGGGATGCTGGAGCCTATCCCAGCAGTCACTGGGCAGCAGGTGGGGAGACACCCTGGACAGGTCACCAGTCCATCACAGGACCAATTTATTCACTCATCTAAATACCAGAGATTTCCCCCCCCCTCCCCCCCGAAACGCCAACGCCAAAAGACTTGTCCAAATGTATATCGTTTTCACTCTCATCCTTGCATCTGAGATTGATTGGTTCTTTTAGATCGGGAAGTTGGTGCTGTGCGTGTCAATTGATTTTTTTTTTTTGTAGCTCTGCAGCCGGACAGGGGAATTCATCGTGGTGAAAAAATGCTGAGTGGGCATTACCAGAGCCGGTTCTGCCAGCAGCCTAGGGGGTCCCCTTCTGCAGAGACAAGATGATAGGGCCCATTTGTCATGCAAAGCGGGGAAAGCTCGGTGCACCGATACATTCCCAGAATGTCAAACTAATGGCAGCCGACGTGCATGCAGGATTACAGTATGGAGGAAACTCCGAGGCTGTTGAGTGGACTCTTGCGCCACCGTGGGACAGTGTCACGTAAACCTGGGCTTTCACTGGAATATTTTGGGGGAGGGTGGAAACAATCTTTGAGGTGGTATTTACACCATGTCGACGTAAAACCTCGCCGTTGAACCAATATTAAATTCTCTGAATAAGTATTTTGACGATGTAGCACTAAACCATTTAGCTCAAGGGACAACAAAACTCCAGTTAAACCACTTCCTTTGAAAATATACCAGAGGAGTCAAACTGTGGGCCAAAATAGCACTGAGAGGAATTATCTCTGAGTTCACTCTCCCACTACTTTATTATTCATCCATCCATTATCCAACCGGGGTCGTGGGATGGAGGAGGCCTATCTCATCAGTTATTGGGTGGCAGGCGGAGAGACACCCCGGACAGGCCGCCAGTCCATCACAGGGCCGAGAGAGAGAGAGAGACACACACACACACGCACACACACACACACTATTGTCCTCACCTAACATTCCAGTATCAGACTAGACAGATAGTTAACATGGTTGATCCAATAAAGACTTACGGCTTGCATAAGTTAAGGTTCTTTACTTACCTTCCTTGTTTATCCAGCTTTCTCACTGCATCCTTTCTTTTTTGTAAAACTGAAACAAAATATACAAACAAAATACTCCTGATTACAATTGGTTGCACATGTGGTTATTTGCTTCCATATTACAGGGACACTACAGCTAAGTATACATTCACAAAGATAAACAATATATTCTCCGAGACATTTCTATAGCAACCACATTGTCAAATAAAACTGTAAAAACATTAAAACAATGAAATACACTATTGCCTACCTGAAAATACTGCATGTTCGCATGACGTCACACGTGTTTTCAATACGAGGCGATGTAACGATGTAAACATGAAACTAATGCTATCGGCATATGCAGGTAAACTCAAAGATGTGAAAAGTCGCTACCAGGAGAAGATAAAAAAAGATTGGAATAGAGCCGCTGCCCATTCCTGCTCAAAAGTTCAGTCCAGAAAGTCTACCACCCATTGAATCTTGTGACATTCTTTCATATCTTGTTCTAGACACAAGCGTTTACACAAAAAACCAGTTCAAAGCATTTCGAAGCCTTCAAGCCGACAATCATGTGGTTTCTGGATTTATTAATAGCGTTCTTGGTTGAATTATAAACAGGATATATGGTTTGGTTGCGAAAGTTAGGCATTCTCAATGGATGAAGGACCCACTTGTCCAGCTGTGGGTCATGACGACTGAAGATGGGGTAGTTCTTTCTGCCCACTGTGCTGGTTGTACGGCCGGATTGGGCGAATGTTGCTCGCACATAGCAAGTGTCTTGTTTTAAGCAGAAGTGTGGGTACGAATTAATGGCAAACTGTCATGCACTCAAGAGAAACGTACATGGCTTTTGCCTTTATATATGTCAAGCACGTTGAGTATGCAGAGGCTAATGCCATTCGTTTTAAATCTGCGAAAAAAAACTGAAGATATGGAGCACTCATTAAAGACAATGAACATCAATAAAGCTGCCACCACAGAGAAGAGCTCTAAGAAGGCAACAGAAACTAAAGGGCCAAGTAAAGCTGAACTCAAAAGCGTTTTACAGCTCTCTGAGTCAATGCAAGGTAAAGCCCGTCTGTCTTTCAGTCATTTCACCTTATCCAGAGTCGTTTCTGTCAAAATCAAGAAATGTAAAATCAATCGGAGACCTTTTCGATGAAAAGTTTACTACCCTGGAGTACGACGAGCTTCTCAGGGAGCGCCACAAAGTGGAGCTGAACATCACAGATGAGGAAATGAAAAATGTGGAAAGGGAAAACTTTTTCACAATCAAAGGGAAGTGTTTTTTTATAAACACAGAGCTGGAGGGGTTGGTGCGTCGAAGTGTTATGCAGCTTGCCATACTGACCCAGCCCGACCATCTCGGTCGCTCATCAAGACTATAAGCTACCCAGATGTTTTTAAATTCAGGCACGGATGTGACCACGAGGATCTTCCCATTTCTGAATATGAAAAGCTGATGAAACCTCTGCATGAGAATTTCAAGGTTCCAAAATGCGGCACATTTATCAACAGAAGCGACCCGTTTCTCCACGCAACACCAGACTTTCTTTGTTGCTGTGAGTGTTGTGGGGAGGGATGTGGGGAGGTGAAATGCCCTTTTTTTTATTGAGCGCATAGATTTTGAATCATAAATTCAAAAGAAATCTTCATGTTTAGAAACAGTTAGCTCAAAATATGTATTGAAAAGGAACCACAGTTATTACTGTCACGTTCAGCAGCAACTTCATACAGTCAGTCATTCATATTGTGCCTTTGCTGTCATGCCAGATTAGAGTCTTTGGGATGAGTGTGTACCAGAGTTATCCTTATTTTGGAGGATCTGTGTTTTACCGGAAATACTTTGGACGATGGTACACAAGGAAACAAAACCTGAAAACAGAGGGGAGCAGAGACGTAGATGGATATTGTTATTGCAAGCAAAACACATCAGAAGAAATGCTTCGTTGTAAAAACGAATCTTGCCCTGTTTCAAAGTTACACTCTCTGGCCTCTTTATACAGAAAGTTCCAAAGACACGGTAATGCCCACGCTGCAGAAAACTCCCTGAATGTAAGCCAAAGAAAAGGACAACTAAGATTTGTATTTGTGGGAAAATGCCCAACATCAATGAGAAACTGTTGGCAATGCCAAAATCCGTTTTGTCAACATGGAACATATTTCCATCTTGGCTGTTTGGGCTACAATAGGTTGCTAAGCAATGCCAGAACCACTTGGATTTGCCCACAGTGTCAGGTGAGTCCCAAACCGAGAAAAGGAGCTGTTTATATAGAAACAGAATTACCTGCAGATTCTGCACCCATCTCTGAAGATAAACTAGAGTTATTGTCATGCAAAAAGGGCCATTTCTCAAAGTCTTTTCGGTTAGGCCAGCAAGCCATAGCCTACTGTTGTGTTGCCAAGGGACCACTCGAAGACACACGTCTGTTAGCATACGCTTCTTTACCCGAGCAACCCACGTCACACTCCTTCTCCCCTCTTACAGTCGCCTACATCCTACCCTGTCCTCTAGCTCCCCCTACTGTCCTCCGACTGCATCAACTCAAGACGTCACACCCACGCCGCTCAGTTGCCACTTCCTCGGCTTGTTCCCCTTGGTGCCTCGCGACCTTTGGAACACGACAAAACGGTAAGTGTTTACATTTATCGCTATTATTACACCATTTGTAAATTAAACAAAAGTAAGGCGTGTCCGGTTACGACGACGATTTCGCCGCTAAAGGGCAATTCGCCCGCAGCGTTCTTATCCTCCAACATGGCCGACAATAAATGTTTGGCGACTTTTGGTCACGTGTTCGAACACGTGACATATCAAGTCGGTCTGAAGTGAACCTGAGAACGCGACTGGCTAACCAGCCAGGGTACTTGGCTAACTAAACAGTCTAGCATGAATAAGCACGATATTAGCTTTGCCAAACATACTCAGATATTTGCAGGAAAAAAAATCAAAAAGGATACACTTGTCATCCAATTATCATCAATACACAACAAAGCAAAGTTGTGTAATACTCGCAGGCTTCTCAAAACTTCACCGAGAGAGAAAATGATGAACTGCACACTAGCCCGTTATGCGACAACTAAAATGGCGACTGGTGCAACGGACTGTTATGTAAATTAACAATAGCCACTAGAGGGCGCTCAGCACCATGACATTATACCTGGAGTTGGACAAATTATAGGAATTACCAGCACACGCACACATTCACCTCCAGGGACAATGATGGCCGATTCACCTGACTTACATGTCTTTGGACTGTGGGAGCAGTGGCGCCCCCAGACATGTTTCATCGGGGGGGCCAAATGGGGCCACTGAAAATCTTGGGGTGGCACACCAAAACCAAAAGCCGTGACTGAATTTCGGGAATTCTATGATGCTGTTGTAGTGTATTGTATAGGCTAGTGGAAAACTGTCAATATGAGAGTTAAGAAAAATATACATTATTGATTTAAATGAACAGCACCTAATGTAAGATATCAGATAGAAGCTTATTATGCATAATCAGAAGCATATTCTGCATATGCGACTCGTGGCTGGGGGGGCCAGCAGGGGGGGCCAGGGATAGTATCAGGGTGGCCGTGGCCACCCCTGGCCACCCCATGGGGGCGCCACTGTGTGGGAGGAAACCGGAGCAGCCGCAGGAAACCCACGCAGACACGGGGAGAACATGCAAACTCCACACAGAGGACGACCCGGGACGACCCCCAAGGTTGGACTACCCCGGGGCTCGAACCCAGGACTTTCTTGCTGTGAGGTGACCACGCTAACCACTGCACTGCCGTGCCGCCCTAATTTATTATACTGTGCAAATGTTCCATTAACACATATCTCCTCTGTTAGTCATTCCAAGAAAAAAAGCTTTGAAGCGCTCTGTTATAAATGATTAATAACATAGTTTGAATAATAATTCTACATACTTAATGCCTTTAGGAGTGTCAACACCTTTAGAAGTAATGGATCATTGGTCATATTTTGCACACTACTCAGGGGCAATTGGAATATTCATACATACCAGACAAGTACACACAAATACACGTGCACAGAAATGCTTACACTCACACACTAACGTGCATGAACGTGCTCACACTTTCTACACCCGTCACTCACACGTTTACACTCACGCGCCAATGTGGGTGGACGTGCACAATAAAATTCAAAACACGCACAAGCTAGGCCTTACACTGCTACGCCGACAGGAATCATGCCTGCATGCCTATGGACACGTGAATGCATTCTCAAACTAATATTTACACTTCTGGAAACACCTATAGAAAAAATCATCCTTACCAAACATGCAAACACAGACTGACACACCATTACACAAATTGATTCTTCACATATTCCCAACTACATACTCATGCTCACTCTCATACAGACAACCAAGTGACACAGAGTCCAAATGAAACAGCCTGCGGTGTATTCATCAACGTCTTAGGGACTGGAGGGAAAGACAATAGTGTCAAGTTATCGATCAGTCACTGCAGAGTTTTTGAAATAACTGCTCTGTACCACATAACTACAAAAGACACCTGCCCCCCTTTTGCAACAGCTTTCCACGCTTACCTTAAAAATGTCCAAGAATACACCTCAGTATGCATCAAATCAGGGTAATCGGAGTCACGTGTGTGACCCCATGAATAAATGGCGGCACCTCTTCTGCCTATTATGTAGCTTTTGGTATGGTATACAATAGCTGATATGCTTAAAATGAAGCAAAGAACAAATGAAGCATCCCTTGTTTTTTGTATCCCTTACCTTTATCACTTATTATAAGTGAAGTCAACAAGGAGGATTCTCTATTTTGTCTAATTTTCTCTTCCTCTTCCCCTTTTCACCATCTCTTTGTGTGACATCACACCCACAACTGAGGCAATTGAGGCCTATATTAGTAAAGGTCAGGTAATTCTGAGCTGTTTCTACATGTCTTTTTAATAATGCTTTTGAGAATACACAATGCAGGTGATGCAAAAGTCTTAGCAGGGACAACTGCTCTGGTCCACATATAGATACACATCTCTGGAGCACATCCTGACATACCGTCCTAAGGGTCTGGAAGAAGGCCAGTACGATTGGCGACGTGGCTATGTGCTCAAGACCTATTTGCAGACATATTGCAGAGGCCATCTGCAGAGATATCGACCTGAAAAGAAATAAACATTAAAAAAATAAATAAATAAAAATAAGATTGTCGATCCATTGGAAAGTGCTTTTAGGACACAGGCCAAGTCCTGATTGCCCTCACCTTGGTCAAATAGGTGAGGGTGTCTGATTGTTAACTGTAGAAAATCAGAACGACAATGGAAGGTCAACAAGTCCGATTTAGCACATAACACCCTTAAAAACCAAATGTTCATTTACCAGAAGGCAGTTAAGGATGTGAGATCAGAGTACCTCTCTGAACTGATATCAAGAAATAATCACAATCCTAAAGGTCTCTTTAGGGCAATTGATTCTGTTATAAATGGTCACTCTACTTCTTTTTTTTAACCTGATGTTTAGTTGTAGGCGGCATGGTGGCACAGTGGTTGGTGCGGTCGCCTCACAGCAAGAAGTTCCTGGGTTCGAGCCCCAGGGTAGTCCAACCTTGGGGGTCATCCCGGGTCATCCTCTGTGTGGAGTTTGCATGTTCTCCCCGTGTCTGCTCGGGTTTCCTCCAGGGGCTCCTGTTTCCTACCATAGTCCAAAGACATGTAGGTCAGGTGAATCGGCCATACTAAATTGTGTGTGTGTGTGTGTGTGTGTGTGTGTGTGTGTGTGTGTGTGTGTGTGTGTGTGTGTGTGTGTGTGTGTGTGTATGTATGTATGTCAGTGCTGTGTGATAGCTTCACGGCCTGTCCAGGGTGTCTCCCTGCCTGCCGCCCAATGACTGCTGGGATAGGCTCCAGCATCTCTGCGACCCTGAGAGCAGGATAAGCGGTTTGGATAACGAATGGATGGATGTTTAGTTGTTTCATTTTAGGGAGTTGTTCCTTATCCGATGAGAGGGTCTAAGGACAGGATGTTGTGTTGCTGTAAAGCACACTGAGGCAAATTTGTTATTTGTGATATGGGCTATATAAATCAAATTGACTTGACTTGTCCGAAAAATGTCTTATTCATTTTGTAAATAATGTGGAGAATAGCAGGTCCCAAATCCAGCCTGGCTTTTGCATTCGTTCCATTCCCCGTTTTAATTCTGCCTATTTTACCCAGTTTCAACCAATTACAATTTCAGTGTTCGAGAGTAGTCTCCAATATGAACTCCTTCTCCTGCATCTTAGACATCATTCCCACTAAGCTGTTAAAGGAGATATTTTCAACTCTTAGCCCCGTTATTTTGCAAATTTTAATAATTCTCTGGCCTCTGGTTCTTTTCCAGACAGTTTTAAGCGTGCCATTGTTCACCCATTGCTGAAGAAACCTAATTTAGATCCCCTGTCCCTAAGTAACTACAGACCAACCTTCAAATTGTAATTTCTATCGAATGTTCTGAACAGAATAATTTCTTCTCAATTGAGCTGTTCTATGAACACTAATAGTGTTTTTCACAGTTTCCAGTCTGGTTTTAGAGCATTTCATAGTACAGAGACAGCTCTAGTTAAGTTCAATAATGACCTACTGCTTGCTGCACACAGAGGCGACTGCTTGATTTTAGTTCTTTTACAATCAAGTGCTGCCTTTGACACAGTCAATCACAACATCCTCTTACATCGCTTAGAGACTTGGGTTGGCATCAAGGGATTGTCTCTTGGTTTATTACACCCTTACCTCTCCAACAGAACCTTTTCTGTTGTTCTGGATAACTCTACTTCCTTGATGGCTCAGTTGAGTTGTGGTGTCCCTCAAGGCATAGTTCTTGGCCACATTCTGTTTTCTATATACATGCTGCCCCTTGGCCAGGTCATTCAAAATCACGATGTGTTTTTCCATTTTTATGCTGACGACACTCAGTTATACATGCCAATAAAACCCACAGATCCTAGCGCCCTAGTAAATCTCACAACTTGCCTCTCTGACATTAAATCCTGAATGTCTGAAAATCTTCTTAAATTTAATATGATAAGTCTGAGATCATTCTGTTTGTTCCCCCAAACTTCATCAGCCCTTTTGTTACTGATCTTGGTGGTCTGTCAGGTAGTCTTAAGCAGGCTGATAGGAATCAAACATGTTGTTTAGTAATGCTTTCTCCAGCTCAAGATAATCTCCAAAATTAGGTAATTTTTATCAATTGCCAATCTGCAAAATGTTATAAATGTTTCTATCTATTCTCGGCTTGACGATTGTAATGCACTTTACTCGGGTATCAGTAAAGGCTCCCTCCACTGTCTGCAGTTGGTACAAAATGCCACTGATTGGCTCATTACCGTGACAAAGAGGCATGACTATATCACTCCTGTGCGTACCTCCCCACACTGGCTCCCTGTTGTATTTTGAATTGATTTTAAAATCTTATTGCTCAGTTTTAAGGCCTTAAATGGTCTTGTTCCCACATACATTTCTGATTTATTGACCTGGTATACGCCCTCTCGACCATTAAGATCAACAGATGGAGCCCTGCTGGTTAGTCCTAGATCTCAGTTTGTCACAAGAGGTGATAGGGCTTTTGCTGTTAGAGCCCCCACACTATGGAACGCTCTTCCTATTGAACTAAAACAAACAAAGTCTCTAGCTTCTTTTGAATCTCATCTTAAAACTTTTCTTTTAGTGAAAACTTTTACAAATGTTGATATTTGTTTTCAGTCATTCTGGTTTTATTTCTTTGTACCATTGTTTTATAAAAGTGCTATATAAATAAAGTTATTATTATCATTATCATTAAGAGACCTGAAAGACTCGAGGACCCCAGGGTACTTAATTGATGGTGTACCCGAGTGTTAAATGACAAGTTATGGTTGTTAACAACTGACACAATGTCGAAAGTTCAAACTGTGATGTAAATTGTATAAATTAAAATGTAAATAAAAATTGTGTTGTACAAACTATGCCCTCCATTCAGTGATTCAGCTAAACAAACACCAATAAAAGCAAAACACTAACATTCTCAAACAGGAATTTTATGGTGCAATGTACAATTTCTGTCTCAACGTCGACATAAATGATCATTGGCAGAAGTTAGCAAGAGCTAGCTGGAGCATCTGCCTCACACGCTCCCTGGAACACACTCTGGATTAGATCCTTATGTTTAGTCATTTCTCCCCCTCACCCTTTTTTTCTTTATGCCTATAACTGCTATCCTAAACTGATATTGATAAGACTGATGTTTTGTCGAACATATGTCAATGTCTGTTTTATATCTCTGTCTTGTCAGATACATGTTGTCATTTTTTGTTTCTACGTTTCCTTGTTTCACTTGTGGTGATTGCCCTCCTCTTGGAGAAGCAATGCTGATTGATTGTTTAGCTGATCAAACATGGTGAAGAGGGGAACCAGTGGCGGCTATAAGAAAAACCCTGTGCTCTTGTCATCCCACAGATCATCCAAAGGCTGTAGTTATTAGAGTGGTTCTTGATTAACTCTGTCCAGGGCACCGTACAAATTCCCTGTGTTGTATGCCAAGCCTGTCGACAGCACAGGTTAAAAAAATTTTTTTTTTAAAAAACAAGCAAGCAAGAGATAGCTGTATTTTGAAAACATATTGCAAAAGAAACTGCCCGCTCACTTCTGCCCAGGCCCCGACTGCCAATCTGGCAACTCTAGCAAATGCCAGCTGGGCCGGCCCACCAGTGGGCCGCAAGGCCAGCAATGTGGGGGGAAAATTTGACCTGCCAGCCGCAGCCCATTTGATGTTGGAAGCAGCCCATCTGATTGGGGGTTACACAGTCCCAATTGCCAATAGGCTACCTATGCTGTAAGGCAGGTGCAGGAAATGCTACCCTCGTCCTCCCGCCACACCTTCAAGTGGCTGCGCCATCCATGTAATGTCAGAGGTCAAGCGGGTAATAATCAAATCAAGAGAGAACGAGTGGAAACTAAAAGTTATACATTAGAATCAAAAATAAAGCTGATCAATAAATAAATAAATAAAGCTAGCCTGGAATGGATAATGGTCAATCAATCAATCAATCAATCAATCAAGTTGCATTTTATATAGCGCTTTTCTAGCTGCAACAGCCACTCAAAGCACTTTACAATTCTGGCCAAATCTCACGTTTCAGACACCTGTTATAACAGAACACAAGCCGTTTTCTTGTTTTCTATTATATTATTCTATTCTATTATATTATATTATATTATGTTCTATTATTTGGTCCCACATAGCAAAAAGGTGGCATGGAAAAAATGAGAGCGAGAGAAAAAAAAAGAAAGCAAAACCTCAAGGCCGATGCTGCAAAATGTTTTAAGTTAACATATCTATTCAAAAATACCGATGCCACAGATAAGACGTCTTCTCACCGCCTAAGGTAGGACAAGCTATTCTACTCTATTCGCTGCTTAAGGCTGCTGTTCTATGCTGTTTTTTAAATGATGTCAAGGCGACAGAGTTATTGTGCCTCAGCTGATTATTATAGTCGCTCTGGGTCCGCTCCAATACGGTGCAGGCATGCTGCTTGTCACAGCCTGACAACAGCAGTGAATGAACCCGTTTAAATAGTGTCAGTAGCATGAAATCCTGACTGTTAAGCCTGATGTGTGAACCGCATCAGATCAGCTGCGAACACAATGTCAGATGATTGACTATAAATACAGCACTTTTAATTAATGTCCAATTTCAGACACATTTCCAGATCATCATTAGGCTAGGCCAACATTAATGAAAGCTTTTGTCCAGTGTGACAACTGAGCTTGGCTGTTTTGTTTCAGGATGACAGCATTGCATTTTGTCTTAGACAACGTTCATGACATATGATTATGTCATATTTGTTTTATGCAAATTACAGACTGTAGCATAAGTGCGCCGAGAGTTGGGTTGCCCATTGTCAAATGAATAAAATCCTAAATGCGCCTCTTGGGGTGCCAGCTTTTCCTCTAGGCCATTTGTTGGCCATTTATTTATTCCGTTATTTTATGAAACCCTGTAAGTACACCTATTGTTAGGGTGCCAGTTTGATATCAAACACAGCTTGCCGCCTCCTCGATATGGCTTTAAAACAACACCAAAGGTGCTCAACCAGCGCAGCGCCTTTGTTTTTTAATGCAGATCTGGGGACTGCCAGGGGTTTATTTTGTTTTGCTCATTACCACTGAGCAACTGCTGCTGATAATTACTCGTCATTAAGATTCAGGAAAACAGAAATATTACACATTGCACCTTTAAGGCCCTGTGCTCTTGTAACTTATATCAGTTTAATACGACCTACTTTGACAAACACAAGAAGGTTCTGCTGCAAATATCTGCCCCGAGCGAACTAAATTTCAACTTCATTAACACCGTCTTCATCTCCAAGGGGAAGAAACTACATTATCAGACACCGGTTGAAAGAAAACAAAACCTTCAAAGTTTGTCTACTCTTGAAACCATAGGGGCGGCACGGTGGCGCAGTGGTTAGCACGGTCGCCTCACAGCAAGAAGGTCCTGGGTTCGTGCTCCGGGGTAGTCTGACCTTGGGGGTCGTCCCGGGTCGTCCTCTGTGTGGAGTTTGCATGTTCTCCCTGTGTCTGCATGGGTTTCCTCCGGGTGCTCCGGTTTCCTCCCACAGTCCAAAGACATGTAGGTCAGGTGGACCGGCCATACAAAATCGTCCCTAGGTGTGAATGTGTGTGTGTGTGTGTGGGCCCTGTGATGACCTGGCGGCCTGTCCAGGGTGTCTCCCCACCTGCCACCCAATGACTGCTGGGATAGGCTCCAGCATCCCCGTGACCCTTGGTAAGATAAATAATATGTAAAATATATAAAATCAATGTGAATGGGGGTCGCCTGTGGTTCTCCTTATCACACTTGTAGCCATTAAGACAGTGACCCCTGCCCCCCGCCCCCCGTGTGTCGTTACTACGCCTCTTGCAGTCGGCTATAATAGAGATTTGTTCAGTCAATGCTGCATCCTCCACCCCCAACCATTACACCGGTCTGCCTGGACGCCATTACAGTGACCTGTCTTTGCCTTGCCATAATCACTGACTTTTATTTCTAGCTGTCCTTTATGTGTAGTCGTCTGTCTGTAGCGTATTACTCACTCTGTTTCTTGCACCGTCTCCCCTACACCGTACACCTCAGTGTGTACTACTGCTTTACTGTGTGTAGTCTGTCCATTTTTCTGTCTCAAACTCATTTTCAAGTTAGTCAAAAAATGGCTTTTGTCACACACATGGGATTCTGGTGACCCAATGGCACAGTGGTTAGCGCGGTCACCTCACAGCAAGAAGGTCCTGGGTTCGAGCCCCGGGGTAGTCCAACCTTGGGGGTCGTCCTCTGTGTGGAGTTTGCGTGTTCTCCCCGTGTCTGTGTGGGTTTCCTCCCACAGTCCAAAGACATGTAGGTCAGGTGAATCAGCCGGACTAAACTGTCCCTAGGTGCAAATGTGCCGCCCAATGACTGCTGGGATAGGCTCCACCATCCTCACGACCCTGAGAGCAGGATAAGCGGTTTGGATAATGGATGGATGGATGGATGGATGGATGGACGGATGGATGGACGGATGAAATCATAAATAACCAGCCATCATTTAGAGGCCCTCTTCTTCCCTGAAAATCAGTCTATTTAAATATTAAAAGAGAGCGGTGATCTTGTCGTTGTTATTGTTGTGTGTTGACCACTATGGTCGGTGATATTAGTTCCTCACCCCTGGTTGCGAGCTAAAAAAAAAGCACTCGGCTGTTCAGGACGAGACCCTGAAGTGGGATTTTGTGGCCCGCTGTAGAACCTGGGAGTCGGGCGTTTGTGGCTGAGCCTCGTTTTTGTCGACTCCTCCGTTTGATTGAACTCAGCAACGAGGGAAAAAGAAAGGATGAGGTCGACGGAGTACACATGGCGACCGAACAGGTTGTAATGGGAGCATCACACCCCTGCTAATGAATTCCTACAAGCAGATAAACAATGGATTAGGCTTGTTTGCCCTGTAGAAGAATTAATTATATCACTGTTGATTAAAACAAGCGCCTAATTGCAACTCTGTGTGTGTGTGTGTGTGTGCACATGTGTGTGTGTGTGTGAGATTGTGGGCGAGTATGATTGTGTTTGAGTGTACGTGTGTCTGAGGGGGGAAGGGGAGGGGAAGGGGGGGGGGGTTGTGTGTTTTAACAAACTTATCTTTTGCGGTAAGTAGGTGAAACAAAACCCAGGGGATTTGCGCCCCCTCCCCCCCCCCCCCCCGTGTGATGTCTAATTTATGAAAATTGAATTTTTTTCGTCCGCCCCTCCTTCCCTGCCCCCCCCCCCCTCCTCTGCCTCCCTCTTCTCCTTCTCTCCCGCCCGGCCCTGTATGGAGACGCGGAGCGTAAGCCTACGGAAAAACATGGAGAGGAGGGCAAAGCAAAAAAACAAAAAAGTAAAGGACTCATTAGCGTGGGAAAGGGGGGGCTGCAGCCCCCCCTAGTGGTGGGTGCAGCCCCCCCTAGTGGTGGCAGGTGGCTGTGTAAGATCTTGGGCCCAGCGGTATGCCTAACTTTTCCTAACGTACAAATGCAAAAAATAAACCATACCTTTATTTTGTACAGTGGGCGGGGCTGTGTGGAATGTACATGTTTAATAATAAAGTGAGTACACACTCCATTCCACATCCGCTACACACGCACCTCGCAAACAAAACAATGACGTCATACTGTAGCGACCGGGGGAGGTGGTCGCTCTGACTGTCGGCGGTTCTGAGCTGGGGGAGCGCAATGGCTGATGGGAGTGTTGATGTCAGATTTTAAATTGTGTTTTCATGATGTGGTGTTCATGTTGTGGTTATTCTTGTGTTGTTGTTTTGGGGGTTCGACTCACACCAAGTAGGAGACCGTTTACTGACTGACTGACTGTAGGACCGTGACTGGGACTGATGTCGCCACTTGGCACATGGGGGGCGGGGGGACTCGTTACGTTGTTGTTAGTTCTGGTCCGTTCTGGCCGGTGTGGATAAAAGAGCCCTTCCGGGGTCGAGCGGTGTATGGGGGGCACGGGAGCTGCCATTAAAAAGAGATCCCTGCCTCTCGACTCGTTCTCCCACGCCGGCCGCCACAATACTTTGCGTTTTAGTTTTAGTTGGCGGCCTAATTGCTGTGGCTCGGACCGGACCGGACCCACCCCCCCCCACACACACACACGCACAGATACTTGCATCCGGCCCACATACCACGTGGAATGGTGGCACTTGGGCGGTCCGCTCCTGTTTGCCAGATCTGGGCCAGAACCAAGCCATAGCAATGCCGCATGTGCCACATATTTGCCAAAGGTGGCCCATATTTGTTTGGTGATATTTGGGCCATGTTCACCATTTACCACACGGGCCACTTCAGGGTCACATCCAGATGACATGTTGCCCAGAGAACCGTGTCTTTGCAAGAAAGGCCCACATCTGATTTGGCACATTTGGGCCATATTTGGTATTATACATGTGGGCCACTTCAGGCTCACATCCATTTTGTCAGGGCCATCAGTGCCGCATCATTGCCTGAAGTGGCCCACATCTGGATGTTATCTGGGAGCCCCCCCCCCCACTTAAAACATCTTCCGCACGCCTGAAAGGACTTAGCTCACCTTCCAGATAATGCATGCTAACATCAAGAACCCCCCCCCCCCCAGTACTCGCTCTGCATTTGTGCTGTGCTGAGTGTCGCCTTCTCAATCGTGACCGTCGGTCCCGGAGTTGTAAAAGTTTACAACTTTGTCACGCTAAGAAGCGAGCTAACGCGGGTCGCAGAGGAGTCGGCTGCTCCCCACCAGGGAGGAGGTGTGTGTATTGGCCTGTGTGCATCTCCAGCTCCCGCTGATGCTGCCTCGTCTGGATCTCGTCATTAACTTCCACTAACAGTGTGTGAGGAGAATGGATGGTCCCGGCTCCCATGATGTCACGTTGGGGATGGGTTTTAATGGGCCATCACAGAGAGAGAGATGGGCTGTGGAGGGTGAGGGAGTGTGTGTGTGTGTGGTTGTACTTATGTGAAAAGGCGTGTGTATATATTTGTCATTCAGCCAGAGAGAGAGAGAGAGAGAGAGAGAGAGAGAGAGAGAGAGAGAGAGAGAGAGAGAGAGAGTGCATGTGTGTGTGTGCAAACCACAAATATTGAGCATGTGCCTTGAGTATCTGCACCCCTGTAACTCTGCTCATGTGTGGTTCATCTATTTGTGTGTGTGTGTCCACGTCAGGGGTGCATGGTAACTTGTCTTTATTTAAGTGTGTACCTTCCATTAAGCTGTCTCATCAGGCAGCTAAGCAGGTGAACCGCAGTGTGTGTGTGTGTGTGTGTGTGTGGGTAATACAGGTGTCCTGATATGATTGATGAGAACTCATCAGGGCCTGGCAATCACTTAACTTTCTTTTCTTCTCTCTCTCTCTCTGTCAGACACTCAATTTATCACTCGGCTATTCTTCCCACCCACCGTCTCCATGCAGACATGTTGCCGTTTGGCCCCTTCCTGCCCCACAGTACAACATCCTTAATTTCCAACTTGTTTTGGTGCACATAAACAACTTACAACCCAGTGCACATACACATATGCACACACCTTGGCATCGCTTTCATTACTCTCTTAGCACGGAGCTAGAGAGTCGGGGTATGTTGCCTTGCTCAAGGACACTTTGACAGGACACATGGCCATTTATGGATACGTTGGCTGCTGCACGGCTCACGCCTGTGACTAGGTGGAGCTATAGCTCGAGGTTAAGGTAGGTTGGGAGGCGTGGAGGTCTATTCCGTTGCCTACCAACACGGGGATCTCCGGTTCGAATCCCCGTGTTAACCCCGGCTTGGTTGGACGTCCCTACAGACACAATTGGCCGTGTCTGTGGGTGGGAAGCCGGATGTGGGTATGTGTCCTGGTCGCTGCACTAGCACCTCCTCTGGTCTGTCAGGGCACCTGTTCGGGGGGGGGGGACCGGGGGGAATAGCGTGAGCCGCCCACGCGCTACGTCCCCCTGGCAAACTCCTCACTGTCAGGGGAAAAGAGGCGGCTGGTGACTCCACATGTATCGGAGGAGGCATGTGGTAGTCTGCAGCCCTCCCCGGGTCGGCAAAGGGGGTGGAGCAGCGGCAGGGACGGCTCGGAAGAGTGGGGTAATTGGCCAAAAAAATACTATTGGGGAGAAGAAGGGGGAACCCACCCCCCCAAAAAAAGGTAGGCTGGGATGATGCGGGAGGGGTGTAGCAGTGAGGGCAAAACCAGGGTGCTGCGGATGTAAGAAACAGTAGCGAAGTCAATTTAATTTTCCCAGAACTGGCAGGAAAAAAAAGCCAGGGACTATTTATGATTACGGAGTAGGAGAATGCTAGAGGGAGCACAGCGGAGAGAGGGGGGCTGACTGCGCTCACAAATTAGAGGCCGGAGGAGATACAGGGAGGAGGAGAAAGATAGAGTAAGGAAGACTAGGCAGGTAATGGAGTGAGAATGGGGATAGGGACCACAGGGGGAGAGAGGGCGAGAGAGAGAGATGAGAGAGAGGGGAGGTGTTTGTTCGGTTGCTCCTTGTTAACCACCAACAAGCCGTAATTTAGGCCTCGGGACAGATCTTAGGCTCTTGAGCTGACAGGGACAAGTCTTCAAACGAGCGGGCTAGGCCTGCAAGCAGAACAGGCTGGCTGATCGACTGGCAGGCTAGACTTGATGTCTGGTTCGCTAGCTGGCTGGGCACCGGGCCTGTTAACTGGCACACTATTTGGCTATCTCTAATTAAGTGGTATATTTGGACATAAGTAAACACAACTAACAAACTTTTCTTGCATGGGGGTGGGCTCTATTTCTCCCACTGTGTCTCTATTTGTCACTCTTTCTTATCACAATTCATCTTCTCGGAAGTGCAATCCCAGATATTGTAGCGAATTCAGGGGGCAGCTCAGCTGGACCGTCACAGCCGGGAGGCGAACTCGGATTTCCCGCACCGCGGGCGACAATGTTAACCAGTCGACTAAAGCAGTGTTTCTCAACCCAGTCCTCAAGGACCCCCTATCCTGCATATTTTCTTTGCAACCCTGAATGGGTACCTGTTTGTAGTTATTCAACCAATCAGCAATGAATTTTGTCAGATGTTGCACACCTTGCATAATTAAGTGCTGCGAGATGATTGGTCGAGTAAGTACAAGCAGGGCTACCTATGCGGGGTTACAATGAAAATCTGCAGGATAGGGGGTCCTTGAGGACTGGGTTGAGAAACACTGGACTAAAGGGTCTGACCCATTAGCCAAGGGCTACTGAGCCTATTCATCCGTGATCATTACAATATAAACACAGAACTATTATTTTTTACTCCAATTATCTTCTCCTCTGCCTAATTTTTGTTTCATGGTTCAGCATCAACACAGGAAATACATCAGAAATAAATTCCTCTCTCCTCGACCCAACTCACCTCCACCTCCTGTGCTGCATGTCCCTCCCTCTCTTCCTCTCTTTTATTACCCCCCTCTTCGGGCGGCACGGTGGCACAATGGTTAGCGCTGTCGCCTCACAGCAAGGAGGTCCTGGGTTCAAAACCTGAGGTTGTCCAACCTTGGAGGTCGTCCCAGGTCGTCCTCTGTATGAAAAAAGTAGCACTTGAACACACCGTAAAGGCTACAGCCAATGGCCAACTAGCATGTACGTTCTGCGCCTACGTGAGAGGAAATAACTCTCCATGCCAGCAGGTGGCGGTAGTCTGTATCCATCGTTCAAAATTTGAAACCAGAAGACCCAGGACTGCGGATATACCATTTTCACTCAACTGTCGCTCACTACAGGCGGTGTTGTAACATAGCTGCCTCTAATCCAGGACGCGTGAAACGTGAAAAAACAGTGTGAAAATATCAGCTTCTAAAAACGTTCAGGTGAGACGAAGACGAAGAACGAGGAGAGCCTTCCGTGCGCGGGCCTCTTGACTTCGTCGTTCGCTTGCTTTCGTTACTTCCGTTTCTCTTCTCGTACACTGATTCGCTAAGCTGAACAGCCAATCAGAGTGATCTCTCTCACCGATAGGCTCCGCCGCCGATTCAACACGCTGCATCGGCCGAAACGCTGACGACAGGGGTCCGACTAGACACCGCAAAAACTAGGGCCACAGACGCTCACCGACGGCCCGACATTGGCAAACAGCTACTCCGGCTGCAGAAAAACGAAAAAAGAAAAAAAGCTTTTGTCGCTGGGTCCTCATTTGACGCTCCTAAATCGAAACAAGGTCGGAGTAGGCGTGTCAAAATGTCCCCATTACCTTTCTATACTGTAGCGAATTCGGGGGGCAGTCTGGGAGACCGTCGCCACGACCGGGACGCGAACCTGCGTCTTCCGCTCCGCAAGCGACAACGTTAACCAGTCGACTAAAGCAATGTTTCTCAACCCAGTCCTCAAGGACCACCATATCCTGCAGATTTTCATTGTAACCCTGCATAGTTAGCCCTGCTTGTACTTACTCGACCAATCATCTCGCAGCACTCAATTATGCAAGGTGTGCAACATCTGACAAAATTCATTGCTGATTGGTTGAATAACTACAAACAGGGTTGCAAAGAAAATATGCAGGATAGGGGGTCCTTGAGGACTGGGTTGAGAAACACTGGACTAAAGCGTCCGACCCGTTAGTCAAGGACCAACGTGTCTACTTATCCATGCACGTTACAATACATTTCTACTTGAGCAACGTTATATGAAACGCCAATGCACTACAACAGGTCTAGTCAACCGGCGGCCCGCGGGCCAAATCCGGCCCGAGGATTCTTTTTTTCCCGGCTCTTTGATCAATTTTTATTAGAACATTAAAAATTACAATGCATTTTCCCCCGAAGAAACAAAAATCTATTTTGGGGCAAGAACGCGCTCCCGTTCAATCTCCTCCAATGGGAGACTGCTTTGTCCCGCCCCTAACTGCTCCCGACGCTCCCTACGTGCGCGCCACCCAGCGGCCAACCTAGCGAGTGTGCCGCGCATAAACGCGTTGTTGATAAACACTTGTGATACACAGCATTAAGTCTATTTAGTGCTGTTTTTCACGTTCCCATGTAAGTGCTGAGATCCGATAATTACTCCGGAAAAAGTTTGGCCCCCTTTCCATTTACATTCGAATAAGGGGGCCCTCATAAGGAAGTGGTTGACTAGCCCTGCACTGCAACAACTCCCCCTGAAAACAGCATCAGTATGGGCACATCTTGTCAATTTATTTTTTATCCATTTATTAGTTTAATAAATTGCCTCTTTAATAAAATGTCCCGTCTGCGAAAAAAAATAAAATAAAATCCTATAATGATATAAATAAATAAATGAAAATAGGATTTTATGCCTTTTACTCCTTCTGGCTCTCTCCACACAGCCAGTGCGGCTGCAGGGGGATAAAAAAACAGCTTTTGTCGCTGGGCCCTCATTTGACACTCCAAAACTGAAACAAGGTCTGAGTGGAGGCGTCAAGGCAGAGCGTCCCACCTCATAACGCTTTTGGTGTGCGTGTTTGGCCATGTAACACAATGGGTGTACTTCGAAACACCGCCCGCCAGACGCTTTGAGTGCGTTTGGGCCTTCAGGGGTGAGCTTGGTGGAGGATAATGTTCAGGCGGGGCGTTACCAACACTCACGTGCTCCCCTTGCTCCCCTCGCCCTCGTCTGAGACACGTCAGGTGGCCTCTGCTGTTGCTGCAGAGCTGAGCGGCTGACATGCTGGGATCCAACTCTGGTCCGGAGGCTCCTACCCTTCCATGAGCCCTGTGAGGAACACCGACACACACACACACACACACACACACACACACACACACACACACACACACACACACACACACGCTGCATCGCTATATATGCACTAATGAATGCACAGACAACCCCTAAGGTCGCTGGTTTGATGCCCGGCTCGTCCAGAGAGCGTGTCGTAGTGTCCTTGAGCAAGATACTGAACCCCTAAGTGCTGTGTGCGTATGCATGTGTGTGTGAATGGGTGAATGTGAGTCATGCATCGTAAAGCACTCTGAGTGGTCGGTAGACTAGAAAAGTGCTATATAAATGCAGGTCCATTTTCTATTTAAATGTACCTGCATGAATACACAGGTAGACCCACAGTGTACACAATGGCGCAGGAATGGGGGGGCTGTGGGGGGTTGCAGCCTTTTCAAACTGGCATATTCAGTCTGATCCACGCTTCACTGAGTTTTGTGCAGATGATGATTTAATGCTTATCTGTTATGTTAACTTTTTATGGTCTACCCTGCTTTGTTTTGACTTCATGCTGTCTGATGCAGTGCTGTGTGTTTGTGTTTGTTATTTTACTGTGTTGTGTAAGGTGTCCTTGGGTGCCCTCAAATAAAATGTGTTATTATAATTATCATCATTATTATTACTACGTAGGAGACCGTTTACTGACTGCCTGTAGGACCGTGACTGGGACTGATGTCGCCACTTGGGACATGGGGACTCATTACATTGCTGTCAGTTCTGGTCCGTTCTGGCCGGTGTGAATAAAAGAGCACTTCCGGGGTCGTGCGGTGTATGGGGGCACGGGAGTTGCGGTGAAAAAGAGGTCTCTGCCTCTCGACTCGTTCTCCCACGCCGGCTCGCCGCAATACTGTGACGATCACGGATGAGTGGGGCTCGCCAGCCCGTTGGCTAACGGATCAGACCCTTTAGTCGACTGGTTAACGCAGTCGCCCGTGGTAGACCCGGGTTCGCGTCCCGGCTGCGGCGGTTCCCGGCTGCCCCCTGAATTCACTACACTGGTGTCAGAAGTGGGATGGTGAGACCGTGAGGTCATCGGAAGCGCATGCGCCCAGAGGCGTGAGGGAGTTGGTGTGCTGAAGCGCGGGGACGCGCTTCCGGAAGGAGGCGGCTAGTCAAACGACCACGGATGAATAGACTCGCTAGCTCTTTGGCTAACGGGTCGGACCCTTTAGTCGACTGGTCAACGAAGTCGCCCGTGGTGCAGGAGACCCGGGTTTGCGTCCCGGCTTCGGCGGTTTCCGGGCTGCCCCCTGAATTCGCTACAATACTTCTCGTTTTAGTGGGGCAGCCCCCCCCTTACTTAAAACATCCTCCCGCGCGCCTGTCTACACACTCTGGTTTAATGCCTTTACTGATGGAACTCGTGTGCTGGACTGTGCTGCTGAAGCAGAAGGCGAGGTTTGGTTGTGAAGTGGTGACGTTGGCAAGACTACAGGCGTAATTTATTGGGGGGGTCAGGGGGGACATGTCCCCCTCAATATTTAGAAGAGGTGAATTTGTGCCCCCCAAAAAATATATCATGAATGATAATGTTAACTCCCTCGCCAAAAAAGGTAAAATAACAACACAGATGGTCGTACTACTTAAAATGTCATTCATACTTGTTTTCCAACGATTTCATACACCCCTATGCTTGGACCATACCATTTTAACCTTGCCACTGGGATTGCCCACCTCGTTGCTGTCTTGCAGTTGCTCCTGACAACCAGGAGACCGGAGCATGAATGATGGTGTCAGCAAGTGTAAGTGACGTAGCTAGCCGGCTTGCTTGTCTAGCCCAGTACACCACCCTTTCTTACCTTTGGGGTTTCTGAGTTAGATTTTCTTACGTATTTCCGGATGAATTATAGCCCTTATCTAGTTTATAACTTGTGTTTGGGGTTATCAGTTCAGACCCCCTCACGAACTAGCTAGCTAGCTAGCTAGCGCTTGCTAACAGTAGCCCCTAGACGTTTATGTTAGCTTAAATGAACTTGAACTGATCATTTCGGGCACATGAGATAACATAATAGGTACATCCACAAACCAATTTGTGCCAAGGGTATTGTATTAGTTCAAATGTGTCTACTACGTTCATTCACAGAGTCAACATGAGCAAGAGGAAAGTAACAGAAGATATCCGATAGGCAAGCCTATCCGAAAGTTGGTTTTCTTTTACATAAATAAGACATTTCCACAATAAATTGGTGTAGAAAAAGAGCAAATCGGTGCATACAAATTCACCAGAATGCAGGAAATTAAATGTGTGACGCTCAAAATTTCCAGGGGGAGGACCCCCTGACCCCCCCCCCCGCTAAATGTGTCCCCCCCCCAATGTTCAAGTGAAACTTACTCCAATGGTAAGGCTATAGTGTATGTATAGTCAATATCTACGTCATTAATTGCAGCCCTGCAAAACAGAGCAGTGGTTCCCCGGTTGAAAGGGCCGGGCGTGACGCCACGTCAGCGCGCCGCGAGGCGGATGGCGCGGCTGCAGCTGAAATGACGACGTCCTCCTGCGCATGCGCTGCAGCGGAGCCGCCTGGCGGGTGTCACGTTCTGCCGCTTCACCCTGATAAGATAAGAACAGTCAGGAGCATCTATTTGCCGTTTCGTTTCATGCACCTGCGCGCATGAAATGAAACGACCTATCGTTTCCCCCAGCCCAGCCCAGCCGATGCACGCTTTCTATTAATAATTGGATGTTGATTTCAAATATCATCTTTAAAAGGTCACACGCTTCAAGCGCGTAGTGCAAAAAAAGAGAGAAAAAATAATCCCTTTGCTCCTTCTCCTGTTAAAGGAAAGGAGAATGAGAAAATGGGTATACTCTCAGGCAGATGTTTTCCCCTGTTCTCTTCTCTGACCTCTGGTCTAATCGACTCCGCCCCGCTATCTGCCACTTCCTGTTTCCCGTGCCTCGCTCATCTTCTCTCGTGCAACTGCAGGCTGGGCAGCAAAGCAAGACTGGCTTCCTCACCGTGGTGTCTGTTGTGTTGGCTCTGAGCTGATCTGCCCTCACACTGGACCTAAACACCCCCCTGCTTAGACCCACTGCAGCTATACAGCTATACTTCAGCTGGCCTCGGACTTATGAATAATATAACACACAAACACACATACACACACACACACACACACTCTCTCTCTCTCTCGCTCATGTTGATGTTGTGAAATGGATGTCTGTTGATTTTTTGTTTTATGAAAAATTAAGTTTTTTTAAAAATTCCAATTCTCACACACACAAACACACTTTCTTTCTCTCACACACACACTTTCTTGCTCTCTCACACACAAACACACACACACACTTTCTCTCCCTCTCTCACAAACACACACACATACTTTCTCTCTCTCACTCACACTCTCTCTCTCCACACACACACTTATTCTCTCACACACATACACACATTCTCTCTCTCTCTCTCACACACACACACACATTCTCTCATACACACATACACACTCACTCTCTCTCACACTTATTCTCTCACACACACATACACACTTTCTCTCTCACACACACACACACACACTCTCTCTCACACACACATACAAACACACTTTCTCTCTCACACACACACAAACACACTTTCTCATACACACATTCTCTGATACACACACATACACACTCGCTCTCTCTCTCTCAAACGCATACAAACACACATTCTCTCTCATATACACACATACACACACATTCTCATATACACACACACAATCTCTCTCTCTCTCTTTCACACAGACACACACACACACACACACGGGTGGTCACTCGGGGTCAAGTATGACCGTCCTCCTCTGGGTCTTCAGGCGGGTGTAGAGGCCAATCTTGGAGGATAACGGGAGGACGCCTGCGCGTGACAGCTTTTTACGTGGCGTGGCTGTTGCTCCTGCAGCCACCACACGGTCCTTGGCAGGGGGCGTCCAGAGTCCAGTGGTATGGAGAACCAAGATGATTGGGGGACCACCCTCTGCTGCAGCCTTCATCCACCTTCACTGCCATTGTGACCTGCAGACATCTTCCACCAGTTCCACCGCCGTTGAGGTCTCTGTTGGATCACACTTCATCTGGAACCTCCCCCTTGACCTATCCGCCTTGGGTGACCCTACCAGGAGCCAGACTCCGGACCGCATAGCTCTTGGGATCATTGGTACACGTGAGCTTCTCCACCACAAGGTGGTGATCCAGGAGAATACAAACACACACACACACATACTTTTTCCCCCTCGTTCCACGGGTGGTAACACATAGGCCTCGTGTAAACAACAGTCCATTTAAAGACTCCGCCTCGTATCTCAGAGTGCGGCGGCTCTGAAGCACCGCGTCGGCGGCCGTGTGACGAGACAGCTGCTAACTCTGAATGAGACATCACCCCACAATGAGGGCTATTTGCACAGTATTGAATACATGTGCCAAAGCTCATCAAGTGAGGAATGGCTTGTCTTCAGGGCTATCAGCGAAATAATGATGGATTTTTCTTTCTTCCCTTCTCACCCCCCCCCCCCCCCCGCCGCCGCCTGTCCCACCCGCACATAGCACAAAACCCAGCGATTTAGCATGAATGGGTTTCCAGAATGCCTTTTGTCACACAAACAAGTCAAACTCCATCTCCAGGCGGCTCACAGAGAGACAGCGTGCAAAGAGCTAAATTCACAAAGTGCTTTTTGACAAAGTAAAGATGCCTGCGTTACGTCACCGTCGTGACAATGTCCTCAGCGATGCTAATGGCGGTCCAACAGAGAGGGGCGGGGGCATAAGAAAGAGCGAGTCGGTGGTTGGGCGGAGAAACGATGCTTTGCTCTGGCTCAGAGGGGGGGGGGGGGGCTCACAAACAAAGACCAAGAAATAGCAGCTTCTCTTCTTTCTGGGGACCTTTAAGCACGCCGACAACTTCGCCGTGCAAACGCCAGGAAACGTTTGGCGTCTCGCAGCCGGAAATTGGGTTCTGCTCGTTGTTTGAAACATTCTTGGTGCTTCTGATCTCGCCAACGCCCACATTAATAAAACACCAGAGGCGTCGTTTGTGCCGTCTGCCCTTCTAGAACCGGCCCGCAAACCCACGTACACACACGCGCACACTGCCATCTTGTGGGAGGTGGTGGAAAGTGTACCATCGCTGACAGGAAGAGTCTGGTTTAGTTTTAGGCCTATGATCGACGCGCTCCCGTTTAAGCCGCTCGTTGAGTTTGGCCTGGTTGTGCGTACAACCACGAACAGCACACGTGGTCCTCGAGCACCGCAACACGAACAGCAATAGCTAACACCTCTTCAGCCAAATTTGCCGCTGGTTTGTGATACTGCTTCCGCCCAACACCGGAAGTATTATCCATAATCGTTTCCACAGTGACCCCCACCCACCCACCCACCCCCAGGAAACTCGTGGATACGCAGACTCCTCTCCAACACTTAAGCTGCCCAATGAATTTCAAACAAAACAAAAAAAATCTTCCCGCTCTCCCTGTCTCCCAGCACTTTCCTTTCACTTTCAGACAAACACAGTGAGGTTTATTTTAGTGTCTGCGTGTCATGGTTCCGATCCCTCGCGTTCTTCTTTGTCATTCACGGACATTGTCATTGATTAAGGAATTCTTCAACTTTTCTGTTGTTGCAAGTAGCCCCAGCTCAGTTTGTCAGCCATCCATCCATCCATTATCCAAGCCGCTTATCCTGCTCTCAGGGTCGCGGGGATGCTGGAGCCTGGCAGGTGGGGCAGACAGCCTGGACAGGCCGCCACAGACCTGGCGCCACGGTGGCGCAGTGGTTAGTGCAGTCGCCTCGCAGCAAGAAGGTTGTGGGTTCAAGCCCCGGGGTACTCCAACCTTAGGGGTCGTCCCGGGTCGTCCTCTGTGTGGAGTTTGCATGTTCTCCCCGTGACTTTCCTCCAGGTGCTCTGGTTTCCTCCCACAGTCTAAAGGCATGTATGTCAGGTGAATCGGCCATACTAAATTGCCCCTAGGTATGAATGTGTGTGTGTGTGTGTGTGTGTGTGTGTGTGTGTTGGCCCTGTGTGATGGCCTGGCAGCCTGTCCAGGGTGTCTCCCTGCCTGCCGCCAAATGACTGCCGGGATAGGCTCCAGCAACCCTGAGAGCAGGATAAAAGGTTCGGATAATGGATGGATGGATGCACAGACCTCCTTTCGTCTGATGACACATTAAAGACTAATAAAATTTTAGTAGTCCAGCTTGGGTGACTGTTCCTCGGGTCAGTCAACCTCTACCAATAACAGCAGGACCGCAGCTCATTCATTCTCTTCAAGGGCAATCTCTGTCTCTTTCACACTGGTTATTTTTTACTTAAAGCCAGAGTAGGCAACTTTCTTTCAGTGTTATTTGTGAAAAAAATCATATCGTTCTTAGAGTTAAGAGTAATTCAAATGGTCAGAGAAAATCAAGCGTGTGTTTAACCCCGTGTTTGTGTTCAGGATCACAAAAGCTCACCTGAGCTCCCCTGATTGGTTGAGGCTTTACCGCTCTCTGTAGCCCTCATCCAATCAGGGAAGCTCTCTGCAATGGGGTGGTCCTACTGCCTGTCAACCACTTGCATGCACAACTTGTAGTCACTATGGACCCCATAGAGACAGACAGACTAAATAGCTTTCATCTTGTATCAGATGAACTGGTTCAACTTTCTGTGATTGTCTTACCTGGATTATTGAGCATTAATAAAAAATGTTTTACTCATTTCAACAAGGACTGCCTTAAACTTGTATGTGAGTATGAGCGAACGGTGCGTAAAATGGCAGACTAGAGGATCCACCTGAGATTCAGCCTCAGGTGCAGACAGAGCGGGATTACACCTCTTCAGTCAAGGGCCACCGAGCTAACTAGATCCTCCAGAAGGCACAGAACCAGCTGTTGAATGAACGGGTGAGACAAACTAATGTTACCATCGAGTCCTTTGAAAGCCAAAAAGGAGCAGATCCAACAGACTCACGTCATGTCTAGATGAGACCACTTTCCAATGTGTGATTGAGTTCACGGAGAAGGCGTGTCTAGTACAACACGAAAAGTTGAAAACCAGGCAGCAAAAGAAGTTCGACCTACTTGCTGCACCACAGAAACATCGGCAGACAACGGACGGCACCCTCGACAGCAGACAGAGAGATGGACGCCAGACACACGGCGGCGATGTGGACAAGTGGGTGAAGAATCTGTCCGACAGACAACTTCATCCTTGGTAAGGGGCTGAATTTTGATGTCAGGCTGAGGCACATTTTACGAGTTGAACTGATCACAGCCACGGAATCGGCGATCCGTAAAAACAACATCAAAGACCCAGAAGCGGAGCAACTGCGGACAAAGGTTTCAGCCTGCCAGAGCAATGCGAAGCCGCCACCATCCAACATCACCAGAGATTAAAGAACATCATCATCCTTCCAGCAGACAAAAGGTAAATGCACTGTAATGAGCCCCTGAAACGAAATCCAGGCAGTGGTTACAAGAAAAAGGGGATAGATTGTCTGAACACAATACTACTGACAGAATTCTGTACCACAGATTATGCCCAGGGAAAGCTACACCTAGTCTGTATGGTTTGCCTAAGATACATAAACAGGATGTGCCAGTATGGCCTATTGTTTGTTTGATTAACTTGTATGATTAACCTATAACATCTCTAAGTTTCTTGCATCTATTCTTAACCCATTGGTAGGCAGTAATGAACATCACATTCAGAACACTATGGACTTTGTGGATAAGGTGAGGGACATCATTATGGAGGGGGATGAAACAATGATATCTTATGATGTTAAGTCTCTCTTTTATGCGTGTTCCTGTTGATGAAGCAGTGGAAGTACTCCATATGAAATTACAAAATGACCCCACCCTTAGCAGCAGGACCACCCTTAACACTGACCAAGTGTGTCTGCTCCTGAAACTGTCTTCAGTCCATGTACTTCACATACAGGGTGCAGTACTATAGGCAGACGCATGGGTGTGCTATGGGTTTCCCAGTCTCACCTGTAGTGGCCAACTTGTATATGAAGGAAGTGGAAAGGAGGGCTCTGATGTCCTATCCAGGGACACCACCTAGACATTGGCTCAGATTTGTGGACGACATCTGGGTTAAAATTAAATCTCAGGATGTACCACATTTCACCGACCACATTAACTCTGTGGACAACCACATCAAGTTCACCAGGGAGGATGTGAAAAATGACAGGTTGGTGTTCTTGGACTGTCAAATTGCAGTTGGTGATGGGGGACATTTGATTGTTGATGTTTACAATAAAACAACACATACTGATCAGTACTTAAGGTTTGATTCTCATCATCCACTGGAGCACAAACTAGGAGTCACCAGGACACTGTACCACTGAGCTGACCACGTCCCCACCGACACAGCGGCCGGGGAAGGGGAGAAATCCCATATTAAACAGGTCCTGGTTAAGTGTGGTTATCCTAACTGGGTGTTTGGGAAAGCCAGGAAGATGCCCAAACAGTGCACCAGCCAATCAAAAAGAGGAGAAGGACAACAGCTCCCTTAGCATAAACCAGCGGTGATTCCGTATGCAGCGGGATTTTTAGAACAGTTTAGATATTTATTTTCCAAACACTGTGGCTCCGTTGCTTTCAAACTTCAAAACACGCTACGGCAGAAGTTGATCCACCCCAAGGATCAGATCCCTTGGCACAAACAGAGCAATATAGTGCACACTGTTAAGTGCCGGGAGGATTGCCGTGACTTGTACATCGGGGAAACCAAACAGACGCTGGCCAAAAGAATGACACAACACAGGAGAGCTAATGCGTCAGGCCAGGACTCCACAGTCTACACCATCTACAGACCTGTGGCCACTCTTTCAAGGATGAGGATGTGCACATCCTTGATAGGGAGGAATGCTGGTTTGAAATGGGAGTCATAGAGGCCATCTATGTGAAGAGGGAACAACCATCCCTGAACCGGGGGGGGGGGGGGGGGGGGCAAGAGTACATCTGACACCATCTTACAATGTTGTGACTGCAATTATTCCCCAATCCTCTGTGAATAGCACACATGGCCATGTAATTCTTGTTAATGGTCACGGCAATTTGCATATGAAACCGATCTTTGTTTTCGGTCATTATGTGTATTATTTATAAGGGTGGGGATACCTGCAGTCAGTTGAGACAAAGAGGTCACTTAGATGAGTGATGAAACGTCCATCCATCCATCCATCATCCAAACCGCTTATCCTGCTCTCAGGGTCACAGGGATGCCGGAGCCTACCCCAGCAGTCATTGGACAGCAGGCAGGGAGGGGAGACACCCTGGACAGGCTGCCACAGGACAGTGATGAAACCTATCTGTCAATAAAAACTGTGTCCAGATGAACTGATTCAACGTTCTGTGATTTCCTTACCTGGATTAAGTTATTGAGCATGCACAAAGATAGCTTTCATCTTGATGAATGCTTCATCTCTGACACAGTGCTTCACAGTATCAATGCTGGGGTAACTAAAAGATTGAAAAAAGTATTTTTATATGTGTAGATTATCAACGACAGCTCCAATTTTGCTAGTTAAAACGGGACAACTCTGCATATGAATGAAACTGGTTTGGAAGGGGGAGTCATCAGAATACTTGATTCATCCCTGAGGGGAAACTGGGCCCTATTACAGACACTCATGCTCTAGTAAAGAAAATCTAACAAGATACATGATAACAAGAAAATAGAAATAAATAGAAATAAGAAAATAGAAATAGAAGATAAAATAATAATAATATATGTTAACATATGTGCACCATACTGTATTACTGCAGCATGAACAAACAGCACAAACACCCGGCAGGGTAAAACAAGTCAAAGGGCCGGTCTAATGACTATCAACTCAAGAGTGTCTGATACTCCGAGGGAGGAATTGTAAAGTTTGATGGCCACAGGCAGGAATGGCCTCCTGTGGTGCTCTGTAGTGCATTTCGGCAGAATGAGTCTATCACTAAAAGTACTCCTGTGCCCAACCAGCACGTCATGGAGTGAGTAGGAGACATTGTCCATGATGGCACATAACTTATGGGAGGGAAGGAGGAATCAGAGCAATGGGGGGGGGGCTGGATTTTTTGGATGGTGTTATGTCAAAGTTGCTCACTTCACCAAAGTTGCTTACCTCGGCTTCAAAACACGTTGGCCAAGAAAAAAGATCACCCCCCCCCACCAAAAATACAAAATATACAGCACCGTTATCTCAAATATAAACCATTTTCCTAACCTTCCATGCATCCCGACCCCCACCTTCCTCCTTCTCCTGACTCAAGTGGGCTTTGTTGATATGAAACACTTAAGTACTTTTTTCTGTTTCCCTGTCTTTGAATTCATATGAGCATTTATTGTCACTGGATTCAACTACTTTACCCCCTCCCATCCCTCTCTTTCCACTTTTCTCTTTTCCTCAGAGGATGACTCTGTTAGCACAAGAGTCATAAGTACTTTCTTCTCCCAACATCCTGAGCTCCTTACACTTTTTTGTCTTTTTTCTTCTCTCTCCTTCAATTTTCCCTGAGGTCAGCTGATCCAATTCAAAGTAAAGCACAATTTCTGCTACGGAGAGAGACCTCAGAAATTGCATTTCGCACTGATCCTGGCCAGAAAGTTGACTTGGTCAGCTAGAATGTGTGTACATGAATTTGTCTTTGTTGCAATATAGCAACAGAGAATATACTGACTCGTATGCAGCCACCTTGAATAATGAAAAAATAGGAGCAATGGAAGATAAACGACAGCATCCATCCATCCATTATCCAAGCCGCTTATCCCAATCGGGGTTGCAGGATGCTAGAGCCTATCCCAGAAGTCGTTGGGCGGCAGGCGGTGAGACACCCTGAACAGGCCGCCGGGCCATCACAGGGCTGACAATTTAGTATTGCCGATTCACTTGACCTACATGTCTTTGGACTGTGGGAGGAAACCCACGCAGACACGGGGAGAACTTGCAAACTCCACACAGAGGGCGCCCTGGGATGACCACCAAGGTTGGACAACCTCGGGGTTCAAATCCAGGACCTTCCTGCTGTGAGGCGACCGTGCTAACCACTGCACCAACATAAACAACAGCACACACAACTAATTATATAATCATGCTAAATACCCCCCCCCAGACTTTTATAAACCAAGTCTTTTTGATCTTTTCAGTTTTGCATCTAGTAATGTTAGAAACTCAAAACTTAGGAATCGGAGTTCTTAACCATCTTAAGAACTGCACTGCAACAGTGGCATCACTGAATTGGACGCGTTGGCGAGACAGCTGAAAGTACATCTTTAAGGAAAGGAGGATTTCGGCAAAACTTTTTCTAAGATCTCTTTCTATTTCTGCATAAAAAAAACTTTTTGAGGTACTGCACAAATTTCATAGTTTTGCTTAGCTTTGGTTGCCTGTTTGATACAGTATCTTCATGTTTATGTGTATGTGTTCGTTTCTGTGTGTGTGTGCACACGCCTGTGTGTGTCTATGAGAGGCTGATTAGGCTAATAACATTGAGACGCTTTCACACTCACTACTGAAACACTCTCACGTATACTACTGAATCGCTCTTACATTCACCATTGAAAAACTCTCACACATAGAAACTGTCTTGTCCTTCATGCACATCACCCTGTGCAATCCGACCTGCAGCTAAACACCTTCTCCCATCAATCACTGGAGACTGGGATCATCCTGTGTCAGTTTGACAGAAAAAGGGTGAAATTGAGAAATAAAACACAATTACCAACGTCACTTAAATTGAAGCTCACAACAACAATATTACTCGGTCTGCGTACTTCCACCTACGCAATATTAGTCGTCTTCACCCGTCACTTACACGTAACAGTACCGCCATACTCATTCACACCCTGGTTACATCCCGTATTTACTACTACAATTCTATCCTCTTTGGTCTTCCCCTCATGTGTCTTCATAAACTTCACTTGGTCCAGAATTCAGCTGCCCGTATCATCGCCAGAACTCCTTCCATAGATCACATTACTCCCGTTCTTCAGCAACTCCTCTGGCTCTCCACTGGCCACTCCCTCCCAACTCCACACTCCCTGCTAAATACCGCACTGACTCCAATATCCTGCTCCTCACCTATAAGACCCTTAATAACCTAACTCCTTCATGTCTTTCTGAACTCCTTCATATCCACACACCCTCCCGCACTCTCAGATCCTCTCCTGCTCTCCAACTCAATACACCATTGGCCTGCTTGACTACCATGGGGTCTAGAACCTTCAGTCATCCCCCCCCCCCCGCCTATGGAACTCTCCCACAAGACATTCACAACACGGACTCTCTTTCAACCTACAAATCCCATCTCAAAACACACCTTTTCAAACTGACATATTCAGTCTGATCCACACGTCATTGAGTTTTGTGCAGATGATGATTTTATACTTATCTGTTGTATTACCTTTTTATTGTCTACCCTGCTTTGTTTTGATTTTATGCTGTCTGATACAGTGCTGCTTATTTGTTTTACTGTGTTCTGTAAGGTGTCCTTGAGTGCTCTGAAAGGCGCCCACAAATAAAATGTATTATTATCAAATATAGAGATGCCAGGGGAGCGGAAAAGAGGAAGGCCAAAGAGGAGGTTTAAGAAAGTGGTGAGGGAGGACATGCAGGTGGCTGGTGTGACAGAGGAAGATGCAGAAGACAGGGAGAAATGGAAACTGATGATCCGCTGTGGCGACCCCTAGTAGTAGTAGTAGTAGATTAAATATAGAGACGTGTCACAAACACCATTCAACAATAATTATCAAAAGAAAATACGGAAAATATAACTACATACAGCTGTAGTACTGTAGTATTGCTGTAGCTAACATAAAGGCTTGTGAGCAATAACGCAATGCAGTGTTATGCGGTGTAAGTCACGTAACCTATATTGCTTATCTAAATAACTGAAACTGACTTACATATAGCACAACACAAGGGAAGTTTAGCCAACTAGCTTACTGAAACATGCTAGCATGCTGCCGTCCTGGTGTGATCTATCAAACAATCATCGTCACCAAAATACTCACATTACTCATCAAACTTAGTAAGCATAATCAACTAAGAAGTTAAAACAATACGTCAGTGTACATTTAACGTACCGAGAACGC
Source organism: Lampris incognitus (assembly GCF_029633865.1). Lineage (NCBI taxonomy): Eukaryota > Metazoa > Chordata > Actinopteri > Lampriformes > Lampridae > Lampris > Lampris incognitus. Next base: position 32,772,750 of record NC_079227.1, on the reverse strand, counting down.
TGCCAAAGGCATGGAACGTACAAGATGGAAGCGGATTGAAAAAGGCAAACGGAGACAAAGCAAAGAACATGAGGCTGTTCCGCTCACAATCAACTTCCTGGTCGAGTCGCAAGATACAAAGGTCGCGCTCTTAAATGCATAAACTGGTGTTATACAAGGAACTGCCAGCAGGGGAGATGAACCAAACTCAAAGACAATAATGTCCTGATGGGGACATAACGCAAACTTTTTTTTTTAAATTGAAAATGTAAACATACAACAGTCAGTCATTCCAGTCCATTAAATGAAAGCATATACATAAAACAAACATATTACTGTAAACTACTAATAACACACGTTAGCCCCTGGCTAACGGGTCTGACCCTTTAGCCGAGCGGTTAGTGATGTCGCCTTATGGTGCAGTACACCTCGTGTCGAATCCCGCACCGGGCGAGTAAATAACCGGTTACAATAATTTCAACAAAGAGAAAGGATATAAAAAGTATATAACTAAATAACAAGTAATAATGAAAAAAATAAAGTAACTTAGTGACAGACTTCTCCAAATTAACATTTCTAAATGAGTTTTGTTCACTGACATGCCTTTTGTTTGTTATGAAATGTAGAGGCTCAAAGTAATATTCAATATCTATCAAAAAATCAATTGAATTAACGTGTAAAGTCACAATGATCAAGCATTGCATCATCAGGGGTTTTAGTTCTTCATGGGTGTAGGGCTCAGGTCTGTTCATTGCAAGGCAAGATGGAGACACTCTGTAACCTCCGGTTTAACAAGTCTATAACCTAATAGATAGATCTCATCAGGTAAAGTATGCGAGGCCAGGATTTGTAGTGAATCCAAATTGTTTTCCAGCACCAGAGATTGTAATACATGAAGATGATTTCCAGCCTGTATTATCTACTTATCTGGGTACAGTTAAATGAAGATCATCTCAGCTAGTTATGAGAACTGAGTTTACAGTAATCTACTCATTTAGTTAGGCCTCAGTTTAGAGTTCATGCCCTATTATTCATAAAAAAGGAACAGTCAGACGATACTGAGGCAGGAGAACATTTTATTTAGAGTATTTACAGCAGACAACTATAGCAGGTGATGGGACGGCAAAGTGGGTGGGGTCAGAGAGGAAGTGTTGGTGGAGGAGAGGAGTCGGGTGGACGGATTGAAGATGGGAGCAAACACAATGAGTTGTCGTGAGGAAGGAAAGTCTACTGTCTGGTTGAGGACAGATCTGCTGGAGTCACGGCTGCCTTCTTTTCCATGTTCCTTTTGAAGAGTTTGGCCCAGAAGCCTTTCTTTTTGCTGCTGGCAACCTGCAAAAAGCAATGCATTTTCACATTTAGCCTCATATTCTGTAGTTCTGATACCGAATTCAAACTTAAACATGAAACTACATCAACAATTTAACTTAGTCATTTGACTTATTGTGATCACAATACAATCTTTACTCTCTTTTCAAGATCAAATGAGACCGCTGAACCAGTTTGAATAAAATACATTTTTTGTGTACCTCCTGCTGGGTGGTCTGGGACATCATGGGTGGCATGTCTGTCCTGGCCTCTTCCTCCATCAGGGCCATTCTCCTCTCCCAGTGTGCTTCTATTATTCTCCATTTATATGCCAGTGAATTCATCTTGTCCTCCGCAGCATTCTCCAACACTGTCAACTTGGTGGACCAAAACTGATTGTTCGCTCTTAGCTTCTTCTCCCACCTCTTCTCTCTCTCTTTCAGCTCATTCAGCTGTTCTTGGATCTTGTTCTTCTCCAGCTGTTGCCTGCACACCAGATCTATCAGGGAAGTCGCCAGGATGGCCTTTGCCACCATTTTCTCGTTTGTCTTTTGTCTCTCGTCTTCCAGCTGCTCAGTTTTCTTATTTATGGCTTGTCTTTCACCACACAGGCTCTGCTTCAGCCCTCGCTTCAGCTTTTCCAGGTCGGCCATCTTCTCTTCTGTCTGCTGTAGTAGTTCTGACAGCGTCTGTCTCTCGGCCTTCCGCCTGTGTTCTTGTTGGGACCACGTCTCCGTGGCTTCGTCTCTGCTCTCCTCCCAACTTTTTCTATCTTGGCTCCAGGGCTTATTCTCATTCAGCCATTCTAGCCGCACACTGCTGAACTGGGTTCCCAGGCCCAAGATCTGCCTCTGTGTCTTCTCCAGCTGTTCTTTACCCAGCCTGATGGCCTCTGACTGCCGCTGGTCCGCGACCACTCCCAGACATTTGACTCTTATTTTTTGTAGTTTCAAAGCCAGCATCTCACTTTTGTCTTGGGCCGCCCCAAGTGCCTCTCTCAATCTGCTGTTTTCAGCCTTCAAGGCCTCCAGGGTCTTCTGCTGGATGTATCTGCGAGCCATGTGAATGGGCTTCTCCTCCATTTATGATTTCTTCTTTCACCCTCTGCCATTTAAAATCAGTGCAGCAGTTAAATTACATACAGTATTGAAATGAAACCATCATCCTTTTTTTTTAAATTTTGAATGTGAATCCCAGGAGTAAACTGCTGTGAGCAATTCAGCTCTTGTCTTGATGCATGCTCAATAGTCCAAGTGAGAAAATCAAAGGTCGAATCAGTTCACCTGGACAAAACGTTTATTGGGAGAAACGTTTCATCACTCATCTAAGTGACCTCTGTAGGTATCCCACCCTTATGGACAATACAGGGGCATAACGACCCAAACTAACCACCAGTTTCATATGCAAATGTAGGTGTGACCAGTTACAATGGCCATGAGTACTATTCACAGAGGATTGGGGAATGGTTGCAATCACAGCATTGTAACATGGTGACAGGCGTACTCTTAAGGCCAATTCAGTCTTGACGTACCATACACGGACCAAAATGACGCAATAGCGGACCGTACCTAGCGTTCGCGTGCCGGTGTTACACAAAGCATGGCTCAGCATGAAACTGTCACGTGGACACGCGTTTCGTGGGGCACCGGAAACCGGCTGTAGTTTCTTCTTCGTGGCTTTACAATTTTTATACCGTTATATGGACGATGTTTTTCCTCACCCAACACTTCTCATATCCCTCACCAGCATGCTGAGCTCCCTTCGTTAAGTGGTCGAACACACCATCTCCGCGAGGGGTTCGTTTCCAACACAGCCTGGCAACAGGTCAGCTCTTCTTCCTCGTCCGCGGGCAGCGCCATGTTGTTTACAGTCCGTAACTTCCGGCGGAAAATGAAAACGACGCGCGAAGATCGTGGGAAATGTAGGCCTCGGGTACGTGTCGGTACGACGACTATGAAAATGACAAGGTGTGGTCCGAGCGTAATTATAGACAATGAGCGCCCTTAGACCCCCCCCCGCCACCGCCCCCCCCCCTTTTTCTCCCCAGTTGTATCCGGCCAATCACCCCACTCTTCCGAGCCGTCCCGGTCGCTGCTCCACCCCCTCTGCCGATCCGGGGAGGGCTGCAGACTACCCCACGCCTCCTCTGAAACGTGGAGTCGCCAGCCGCTTCTTCCCACCGGACAGTGATGAGTTTCTCCAGGAAGGACGTAGCGCGCGGGAGGATCACGCTTGTTCCCCCTCCTCCCCGAGCAGGCGCCCCGTCCGACCAGAGGAGGCGCTAGTGCAGCGACCAGGACACATACCCACATCCGGCTTCCCACCCGCAAGCACGGCCAACTGTGTCTGTAGGGACGCCCGACCAAGCCGGGACAGTATTGTTAATAAGGGTGGGATACCTGCGGTCAGCGGAGACTGGAGAGGTCACTCAGATGAGCGATGACACGTATCTGTCAACACACGTTGTGTCCAGATGAACTGATTCAACCTTCTGTAAACTACTAATAAGACACGTTTGCCCCTAGCTAACGGGTCTGATCCTTTAGCCGAGCGGTTAGTGATGTTGCCTTGCAGTGCAATACACTACGTATCGAATCCCGCACCGGGCAAGAAAATAACCTATTACACTTCTCTGACTGTTTTTCTGATCTAGTACACAAAGCGTCCTTGGGCTCCCTGAAAGGCGCTATACAAAACTGAGCGCTTGCTGTTCGAAATTCAGCTCTCGGTCAAATGTTTTGGCTTTTCTATTGTACCCACCTTCTGCTTCGCCTCCTCTTCTTCCTTTGGTAAAAATAACAACAATCAAGCAAAAAACAACGGCAAATTCGGTAAAAACGAACAGAGCTCGGTGACAACTGCGCGGCCGCCCGCCCGCCCAGTAACCCGCCTCTGTACTGACGACCGACGGGAGTCCACCAGCACACCGCAGAACACCGAGTCTCGTCATTCCCTCTATGACGCAACAATCACTTTCAGCGAACGCGCAAGTTGGGTTACCATTGGTCAGGAACCAAGCCGAATCTCCCGCACTTTATTCATGAACTTAGACAATATAGCGCCATTTTGTTCAATCTTAAAAACAAAAAAGCTGTTAAGACTTTTAAGTTACTGGGCGAATTTAATATTGTAACGTGCATGGATAAGAAGACACGCTGGCCGCTGGCTCTGAGCCTTTAGTCGAGCGGTTAGCGATGTCTCCTGCGGTGCGGGCGACACGGGTTCGCTTCCCGGCCGCGGCAGCCTGGCAGCGTTGTCTATTGTAGCGAATTCGGGGGGCAGTCCGAGATACCGTCGCCACAGCCGGGACGCAAACTCGTATCTCCTGCACCGCAAGCGACAACGTTAACCAGTCGACTAAAGGGTCCGACCCGTTAGTCAAGGACCAACGTGTCTACTTATCCATGCACGTTACAATATGCTGCATATAACACGAACTCTGGCACTGTAAAATGTATTTTTTTTGTTTATTTTTGTTTTCTGCTGTCTTTGTTTGTACCGTCGTATATGAAAAGGTGTTCAATAAAGAATGGAGAAAAGAGCCGGGTTACCATGACAACCAGCACAACAGCGATCAGTCGGCATCTACGTTTTTAACAGTTAACACACAGTACAGAGTTTATCTTACATTTATCACACCTGCAAGTCGTCCCAAAGCAGATGCTGTGTTTTACAAACAGTTGTCTTGCCTGAGCAACGTTGGCCAGCATGTTCAGTTATTGTAGTTGGCTGATTCTTCAATTAAGGGAGTTTTTCTGTCCCCAGGGTAGATTTTCAAGAAAAACAAAACAAACAAACAATTAGTGTATTTGTTAGAGTTAGGTTGTGTTAGCCATGAGAAAAAAAAGATTTGTGTCTCAATAATGACATTTTAATGCTTTTTCAGTAGGTTGAAAATTCAAATGTGCAAGAATTTCACTGTTTTGGGCTTGTCCCCAACCCAGACTTTTTAACTTCCCCTCTATAATAAAGTCATAAAGACGGTTAAATTCATTAAAGCTTCACTTTGCATTTTCTCCTAATAATTTAAAGGCATATTTTAAATTCATATGGTTTATATAAGTGCAGTTTGCACATTTTATAGTTAAATATTGCTGTCCCTCATACATCTGTCATCACCAGCACATGTTAGAGAGCGATAAAGTTTTTCAAACAACAATAATTGCCAGAGGCGCGTGACCAGTCATGGCAGACACGTGACTTTTTTATGTCCACAAATGTCAGTAATGTGAAGGTTTATAAGTCCTGATCTGAGACTATGTTCATTAGGCGTCGTTACCAAACAGGGTACTAGTTGAGTATTTTAGTTCAGAAATAAGAAATGTCCCTTTCTTCACGTATATTCATTGTACATGTATGCTAGCTAACAAGTTAGCTTAGCAAGTCTAAGACTTAGCCAACTATTTCTCCAAAATATGAAACTTGTCATTACCATCACATTTTGCTGTTGCAACTTTGAAAAAAGCATCATAATAATGACAATATCATAATATCAAACGTATTTTGTAGGACGATCCAAGCTACGCTAAGATAATTGAAGAATCACCCAGTTGTGTAAGTGTGTTGTAGGAGTCTGCTGTATGCTGCCAGGCTAGAACTGCAGTATCACACATACACTCTTCCTCACACCACCACCACCACTGGAGGATACCTGCGGCAAAGGCCAAAGGAAAACTGGACGTGAAAACTCACTGTTGTTTCTCCTACACAGCCATGTAGACACCAGACGGTGTTGTTAAAAAAGAACAGACAAGAGAAATATGCACGTTAATATGCACATGTTAATATACACATGTTAATATGCACATGTTAGTATGCACATGTTAATGTGCACATGTTAATATGCACATGTTAATATCCACATGTTAATATCCACATGTTAATGTGCACATGTTAATATGCACATGTTAATATCCACATGTTAATATCCACATGTTAATATGCACATGTTAATATTCACATGTTAATATCCACGTGTTAATGTGCACATGTTAATATGCACACATTAAAGTCACTGTGTGAAGAGGATCACTTGTCTCATTGTGGACAGTCTTGACTAATACAGCAATAAAAACTACTGAGTGTGTGTATGTGTGCGTGTCTCCCCCCCCCCCCCCCCCGACACACACACACTCTCTCTCTCTCTCTCTCTCTCTCTCTCTCTCTCTCTCTCTCTCTCTCTCTCTCTCTCTCTCTCTCTCACACACACACACACACACTCACTCCCTTTCTCTCTCTCAGACACACTCTCACTCTCTCTTCACACACACACACTCTCTCTTCACACACTCCTCTCGCTCTCTTCATACACACTCTCTCTCTTCACACACTCTTTCTTCACACACACACACACACACACACACACACTCTCTCTCTTCACACACACTCTCCACACACACACACTCTCTCTTCACACACACACTCTCTCTCTCTTCACACAAATACACACTCTCTCACTCTCTCTCTCTCCTGCTCTGCCCCCCCCCCTCCTATTCGGGGGGGGGGGGGGGTGCAGAACACAGAAGAACAATAAAGAAGACTTTTTCTGTTAAATGTCCTTGGTGTCAGTGAAGGCCACTGGGACACTGCTCATATGGTTTTTTAATGGTCGGCTGCCAATTAGAGAAACTCGCCGAGGAGCTATAGGCCCCGTGAGAGGGAGAAGCAGCAGAGAGAGAGAGAGAGAGACAGAGAGAGAGAACGTTGGAAGGTAGGATAAGGACGGCGAGAGAATTGAGGCTGGCTGAGGAAAGGGCTGGAGGGTGGAGATCGAAGGATTGAAGCAGAAACTGGGGTGGGGTTTGATGGACGGATAGATGGATGGATGGATGGATGGATGGATGGATGGATGGATGAATCTGAGAATTGAGGTAAAGAGAAAGAGATTCAAATAAAGGAAAAGTGCAGAGGTGTGTGTGTGTGTGTGTGTGTGTGTGTGTGTGTGTGTGTGTGTGTGTGTGTGTGTGTGTGTGTGTGTGTCCACAGGGTTTGGGGAGGGAGTCGTATCTATTCAGGTGAGGAATGGCGCTCTCCCGTCTCTATTTCGTAACAGAACCATGGAGTCATAAAGCTTATTTTAAGTGCCATGCACTCGAGAGTCTTTCCCGTATTGCCATTATTGAATAGCTATAATATGTCTGCAGACCAACAACACACAGGAGCCACGTAGTGACATAACAGTCACCCATTCACTGCATTTCATTTTGTTTTCTGTTGTTGTGCACGAGACAGTAAGGATTTGAACATCTTTTCCCCATCTTTCCCCCCCTAGATGTGTTGTGTGCTGTAAACAAAAGCAACAAAGAAAAGTGAGTCTGTGATAACACACTGAATGTGAGCTGCACTATGTCACAGCCAAGAGACCCGCCTCCGCCAGCAGCAGGTGCACATTGGGATGCAGTTAATCACCGCATAGGGTTATAAACATCACTTATTTATCACTCATTTACCCAGGGTGGCTGAAACGCATGATTAAGGCAATTATCGTCAAAGCTCGTCGCCAGGTGGACACTTCCCCCTTGGCTGTTGTGTAAGCACTGCCCATGTGTCTGTGTCTGTGTCTGTGTCTGTCTCTCTCCTCTCTCTCTCTCTCTCTCTCTCTCTCTCTCTCTCTCTCTCTCTCTCTCTCTCTCTCTCTCTCTCTCTCTCTCTCTCTCTCTCTCTCTCTCTCTCTCTCTCTCTCTCTCTCTCTCTCTCTCTCTCTCTCTCTCTCTCTCTCTCTCTCTCTCTCTCTCTGCCACCCTACGTCTCACTTTCAACAGTAAACCATTAACGTCATAGAAACCTCCTGTTAAAGGAGCACACCGGTGTCACCCTCACTTTTCGTCCTGACTCGAGAGGGTTCATATTTTTAACGACCCTCGTGAGCATAGCTGAACACTGTCCAGGCTTTTGTTGGGGAAAACTCGCACACCTCCATATTCAGTTCACACTGCCGTGCATGTTGAGGTGTAGAAAACACTCGATGAGCCTTGAAATGTCTTAAGCACGGGTAATTTATCTTTTTAAAACTCTGCCAGATTATTTATTTTGGTAAAATCGCTTTGTTACTCCATCATAACCAGTAAAAATTGTGCGTTGATATAGCACAGATGAGCGCAAGTTATAGCCTGTCACGATGTCTCCCAGTTCAGGTCAGTCTTTTTACCATGTCTCCCAGTTCAGGTCAGTCTTTTTACCATGTCTCCCAGTTCAAGTCAGTCTTTTTACCATGTCTCCCAGTTCAGGTCAGTCTTTTTACCATGTCTCCCAGTTCAGTTCAGTCTTTTTACCATGTCTCCCAGTTCAGGTCAGTCTTTTTACCATGTCTTCCAGTTCAGGTCAGTCTTTTTACCATGTCCCCCAGTTCAGGTCAGTCTTTTTACCATGTCTCCCAGTTCAGGTCAGTCTTTTTACCATGTCTCCCAGTTCAGGTCAGTCTTTTTACCATGTCTCCCAGTTCAGGTCAGTCTTTTTACCATGTCTTCCAGTTCAGGTCAGTCTTTTTACCATGTCCCCCAGTTCAGGTCAGTCTTTTTACCATGTCTCCCAGTTCAGGTCAGTCTTTTTACCATGTCTCCCAGTTCAGGTCAGTCTTTTTACCATGTCTCCCAGTTCAGGTCAGTCTTTTTACCATGTCTCCCAGTTCAAGTCAGTCTTTTTACCATGTCTCCCAGTTCAGGTCAGTCTTTTTACCATGTCTCCCAGTTCAGGTCAGTCTTTTTACCATGTCTCCCAGTTCAGTTCAGTCTTTTTACCATGTCTCCCAGTTCAGGTCAGTCTTTTTACCATGTCCCCCAGTTCAGTTCAGTCTTTTTACCATGTCTCCCAGTTCAGGTCAGTCTTTTTACCATGTCTCCCAGTTCAGGTCAGTCTTTTTACCACGTCTCCCAGTTCAGGTCAGTCTTTTTACCATGTCTCCCAGTTCAGGTCAGTCTTTTTACCATGTCCCCCAGTTCAGGTCAGTCTTTTTACCATGTCTCCCAGTTCATTTCAGTCTTTTTACCACGTCTCCCAGTTCAGGTCAGTCTTTTTACCATGTCTCCCAGTTAAGGTCAGTCTTTTTACCATGTCTCCCAGTTCAGGTCAGTCTTTTTACCATGTCTCCCAGTTCAGGTCAGTCTTTTTACCATGTCTCCCAGTTCAGGTCAGTCTTTTTACCATGTCCCCCAGTTCAGTTCAGTCTTTTTACCATGTCTCCCAGTTCAGGTCAGTCTTTTTACCATGTCTCCCAGTTCAGGTCAGTCTTTTTACCACGTCTCCCAGTTCAGGTCAGTCTTTTTACCATGTCTCCCAGTTCAGGTCAGTCTTTTTACCATGTCCCCCAGTTCAGGTCAGTCTTTTTACCATGTCTTCCAGTTCAGGTCAGTCTTTTTACCATGTCTCCCAGTTCAGTTCAGTCTTTTTACCATGTCTCCCAGTTCAGGTCAGTCTTTTTACCATGTCCCCCAGTTCAGTTCAGTCTTTTTACCATGTCTCCCAGTTCAGGTCAGTCTTTTTACCATGTCTCCCAGTTCAGGTCAGTCTTTTTACCACGTCTCCCAGTTCAGGTCAGTCTTTTTACCATGTCTCCCAGTTCAGGTCAGTCTTTTTACCATGTCCCCCAGTTCAGGTCAGTCTTTTTACCATGTCTCCCAGTTCATTTCAGTCTTTTTACCACGTCTCCCAGTTCAGGTCAGTCTTTTTACCATGTCTCCCAGTTAAGGTCAGTCTTTTTACCATGTCTCCCAGTTCAGGTCAGTCTTTTTACCATGTCTCCCAGTTCAGGTCAGTCTTTTTACCATGTCTCCCAGTTCAGTTCACTCAGTCATTTTCGGCAGTCGTATTCTCCCATAGGCTCATGCCATTACCTTAATCATTGTCTGTTGTCCTTCCTGTTTACTTTTGAAGTTCTCACTTGTATCGTCATGTCAGTTCCTGCCCCTGCCTCTGTCCTCTGTCAACCATGTGTATCACCACACCTTTCCCCATTCACTAACTAGCTCCAGTTCACATACTCCGCTGGTTTCCCAGTTTCCAGGCCAGATGGTGCCGTTGTATTACATACCTGTTTGTTCGAGTCTTACCTGTGTTCTGTTATTATTCATTCATTCATTCGCCTTCAGCCGCTTCTCCAGGGTCGGGTCGCGGTGGCAGCAAGCTAAGTAGGGCACTCCAGACGTCCCTCTCCCCAGCAACGCCCTCCAGCTCCTCCTGGAAGATCCCAAGGCGTTCCCAGGCCAGATTGGACATGTAGTCCCTCCAGCGAGTTCTGGGTCTACCCCAGGGTCTCCTCCCAAGGAACCTGCAAAGGAAGGCACCCAGGAAGCATCCTAATCAGATGCCCGAACCCCCTCAACTGGCCCCTTTCGAAGGAGTAGTGGCTCTACTCCGAGCTCCCTCCGGATGTCGGAGCTCCTTCGAGTTCTGTTATTACATTCCGATACTTCTGCCTCTTCCCGACCTCAAAATTGCCTGCCATCCTGGACTCTTGTGTGTTGGGTTTACAACCCTGCCTGTCACCGACCTTTTCCAGCTCTCAGTGTTGAGTCTTTGCCAAGTCTGAATATTTGTGTAATAGTCTCCAGGACTATACTGCTGCTTTTTTATTGTATAATCTAGAAGGGGAATATAATTTGAGAGGGAAATCAAACTTCAAGAAAGTACGTGTTCGAACAACTTTGAAGAACATGGGCGTTTCAATCTGTGGGGCAAAGCTGTGGAACAGTCTGAGCATGGAACTCAAACGATGCACAAACACTACACAGATTGTCAAGCGATATAGGGATGACGAAGAGTTGTGTTAACTGTCTTAAGTTTTACTGATCTCCAAACATTTCTTATTACTTTTTTTTTCTTTTTTTTTTCTATGACACCGAGTGGATATTTGGGTTGTACGTAGCACTGAGATTCTTGGTACATGGCATTGGGATGGGTTTTTCTTTTTACTTAATGTTTGACTCTCATCATCCACCGGAGCACAAACTAGGACTCATCAGGAAGCTGGACCACCAAGCTGACAACATCCCCACCAACACAACAGGCGGGGAAAGGGTGAAATCCCACATTAAACAGGCCCTGCTTAAGTGTGGTTATCCCAAACAGTGCACCAGCCAGTCTGAGAGAGGAGGAGGACACCAGCTGTCTAAGAGTAAACCGGTGGGGATTCTGTATGTGGCGGGAGTGTCGGAACAGTTGCGTATTTTCCAAACACCGCGTCTCAGTTGCTTTCAAACCCCAAAGCACGCTGCGCCAGAAGTTGGTCCACCCCAAGGATCGGGTCCCTCGGCACAAACAGAGCAATATCGTGTACGCTGTTAAGTGCCGGGAGGATTGCCGTGACTTGTACATTGGGGAAACCAAACAGACGCTGGTCAAGAGGATGACACAACACAGAAGAGCTACATGTCAGGCCAGGACGCTACAGTCGACACCATCTACAGGCCAGTGGCCACTCTTTCAGGGATGAGGATGTGCACATCCTTGATAGGAAGGAACACTGTGTTATGTATGCACACATCGACAGTGCTGCATTTGATTTGGTGCTGTTCTATTGTGCTGGGATCGATTGGTGATGCCTGCGGGCTCTGGGTTGTTTGATCGGGTCTGCCTTTGATGCTGTGTCAGTCTAAATAAAGAATGCCACGGAGAGGTTGTGTCGAGCGACAGCGCTGTGTCCTGACGTGATTTCTAAATACAATATTGGCGACGAGGATGGCTGATATCTCTCTCCCACCACCTGCCCCCTTCCTGGCATCACCTGGCGAGCCTCCGGTACCATGGACTCGCTGGCTACATAGTTTTGAAAATTACATCATCGCCTCAGGGCTCGACGACGTGAGCCAGGCTAGGAAGACGGCTCTGTTGCTTCACTGCTTGGGAGCAGAGGGTCATCGTGTGCTCGGGACTCTGGGGAACGTCACAAGCTTTGCCGAAGCTGTGGGACTTATGAGCACCCATTTCACTGCTCCACAGAGTGCCCTCCTTCGGCGATTTATATTCCGTCAGCGACACCAACTGCCTGGTGAGTCTGTGCGGCAGTACGTAGCTAATTTGCGAGGGCTAGCTAGCTCATGCAAGTTTGGCCCGCTTCAGGACGAGATGGTTCGCGACCAGCTAATCGAACACACCAACAACGCAAAGGTGCGTGAGACTCTCCTGCTGGAAAAAGATGATCTGCTGCTGTCCAGAGCAATTACCATCGCACTACAGGTTGAGGGAGCAGCTGAGTGTGCTGCTATGCTAAATACACAGCAAGTGGCCACCTCCAGTCAAGCTGCCAACGACTCCTCCCTCTACTCACGGCTGCCCCTCGGGACGCAACCCAGCCAGAGCGAGGCGGGCGCCGACTCCACTGGGGACGTCTTGCAACTGCAACGACGGCGTTCTCGGCCCCGCCCTCAACAGTCCTGTGGTAACTGTGGGTCTCGGTCTCATGTTTCAAGGGCTCAGAACTGCCCTGCCCGTGGCCAGACATGCCGTAGCTGCGGTAAGCACAATCACTTTGCCAACGTCTGTCGATCTTCCCCGGCTGGGTCAGAGGGCCACACCCCCCAGTCTTCAACCGCCGTCATTCACAAGGTGAGCTCTGCGCCAGTGTCATTCAAATCATGCACAGTCAACATTAATGATGTGTGCATTCCCCTGCTGTTGGACACCGGTGCAAGTGTGTCTCTCCTGAATGTTGATACCTACAGTCAATTTTTCGGTTCACTGCCACTGTCCGCACCCTCAGCTGTCCTCTGTGGGTATGGTGACTCCAAAATCGATCTGGTTGGCTCTCTCCAACTGACTGTCCGCTATGGAACCAAGCTGGTGCCTAATGCAGTTTTTCATGTGGCACGCCGTGGGGCCAACCTGATGGGCCTGGACCTGTTCTCCGCTCTGGGGTTCTCCCTCTTAGACACAAGGGGGGCAGCAATCCTGACTGTCGCCACACCTTGGCAGCAGAAGTGGCCATCGCTGTTTATGGGGCTTGGCTGCCTCTCCGCCTTCACCCATCAACCTCTCCTCAACCCTGCTGTGAAATCTGTCATCCAACCACTGCGCCGCATCCCGTTGGCTCTCCGTGATGGGGTCTCCGCCGAGCTGCAACAACTGCTGGAAGCTGGCATCATTGAACCGGTGGACGCGTCACCTTGGGTCTCAAACCTCGTGGTGGCTAAGAAGAAGTCGGGGGGCCTGCGTGTCTGCGTCGATCTACGTGCAGTAAATAAGGCAGTGGTCCCTGATAAGTATCCACTGCCCACCTCAGAAGAACTCACTGCTCAGTTCTATGGCTCTGAGGTGTTCTCCAAGCTCGACCTCAGACAGGGGTACTTACAGGTGCCCCTCCACCCCAGCAGCCGAAACCTCACAGCCTTTGTGACACATGCAGGAGTGTTTCGCTACACCAGGATGCCTTTCGGTCTCAGCTCCGCCCCTAGCTGCTTCCAGAAAATCATGGTCTCCGTGCTGGCTGGCATACTGGGCGTGGCCATTTATCTGGACGATATAGTGGTACACGGGCCCACCAGTGAAATCCACGACAAGCGCCTTAACATGGTCTTCGCAGCCCTGTCCAAGCACAAGCTAACTCTCAATGCTGAGAAATGTGTCCTCTCTGTGCCAGCCATCGACTTCGTGGGGTTCCGGCTGTCAGCGAGCGGTGCAACTCCACTACAATCCAACGTGGACGCCATTCAGGCCATCCCTGAGCCCAGCTCGGCCGCCCAGGTCGCCTCCTTCCTGGGTATGACAAGTTACTACCTGAGGTTTCTTCCCCAGTACTCTGCGACCACAGCCCCCCTGCGCCAGCTGCTGCGTAAGGACGAGCCATGGGTGTGGTCAAAGGCATGCAGTGACGCTGTGCGTGATCTCAAGACTCAACTGACTTCACCACCAGTGTTGGCTCACTTCAACATCTCCAGCTCCACCTTTGTGACCTGTGACGCATCAGCCACAGCGATAGGGGCCGTGCTGTCTCAAACCCAGAACGGTGTGGAGAAGCCCATTGCCTTCGCCTCCCGTGCCCTCAACCTGACCGAGCAGCGGTACTCCGTGGGTGAGCGTGAGGCGTTAGCCTGTATCTGGGCTTGTGAAAGGTGGCACCTCTACCTCTATGGCCGCTCCTTCACCCTCAGGACAGATCACCAGGCCCTGACAGCGCTGCTGTCCACATCTGGGACAGGCCACAAACCCCTGAGGCTGCACCGCTGGTCTGACCGCCTCCGCCAGTACAACTTCAGCCTGCAGTTCACCCCAGGCAGAGACAATGTTGTCGCCGACCTGCTCTCTCGCTCTGTCTCCACCCCAGCTCCACAGACGGACACTGACTGTGTGGAAAAGGACATTGTCCAAATGCTACACACACCCCTCCAGGCCACTGTCTCTCTGCAGGAGCTGAGGGCAGCCTCCGAACAGGACCCTGTCCTCTCCCAGCTCCGCACCTACATCCAGAACGGCTGGCCTCACAAGGTCCCAGAGGAGCTGGCTGCGTTCGCCCGAGTCAGACAGGAGCTCTCCTGCTGGAACGACACCTGCGTGGCACGTGGGTTTTGCACAGTGGTCCCAGCTGCTCTCCGTGCACGTGTTTTGAATACGGCGCATGAAGGCCACCTGGGCATTGTGAAACTGAAACAGCGCTGCCGAGACCTGGTGTGGTGGCCGGGGATAGACAGAGATATTGAGGCTCTGGTGAAGGGCTGTTCTGCCTGCCTTGTGAGTGGCAAGACTGGCCACCAGGCTCCCCCACCCCTGCAACCTCTCGCCTGGCCCTCTCAGCCCTGGGAACACCTGCAGTTGGACATTTGTGGTGAGATCCATGGAGTTCCCCACCACCAACGCTTCATGGTGGTCGCCTACGATCTACACTCAAAATGGCCTGAACTCACCACTTCCGGCACTGTGACCTCACAGATCATCATCGACTTCCTGGACTCTCTTTTCTCTCGCTGGGGCCTCCCAAAGGCCATCACCACTGACAACGGCCCTCAGATGGTCTCTGCTGAGTTCACTGCTTATCTCGAAAGCAAGGGCATCCGTCATATACGCACTGCGTACTACCACCCCCAGGCCAATGGCGGCGTTGAACGTTTTCACCAGTCACTGAAGAACGGCCTCAGAGCACACATGGCCCAAGGGTGCTCTTTCACGCAGGCCATCCATCACACTCTGCTGCACTATCGGGCCACACAGCACTCGACCACAGGCGTCTCCCCAGCCTCTCTCATGCTAGGCCGGGAACTGTGCATGCCCCTTGACAGGCTCCGCCCCTCCACACCTCAGGCACCTCCCTCTGGGGTCAGAGCCTCAGTCACTCGTCAGCAGACGCGGATGAAGCAACGGTTTGACCAGTCAAAACGAACCAGGGTGCCAGACATCAATGTGTCAGACCGGGTCAGGGTCCGCAGGCCCCACAGGGACAATAAAATGGCTTCATACTGGCCATCTCCTCTCCAAGTCACCCGTCAGCTGGGCCCAGCCACTTACCTCCTCAGCGATGGCACTCGGTGGCACTCCAGTCGTCTACGGAAGGTGTCAGCTCCGCCACACACAGCTGGTGACACAACCTTAGCCATTCCCTCAGCATGGCGAGACGCCCCGGGGCTTCATGCAGCTCCTACGGGGGCCCCAGACATTTCTGGGCCTCAGCTCCCCCTGCCATCTCCCTCCCCACCTCGGCCTGCCCAGCCTCAGGCCGCCCCGCGACCTGTTCGCACACGTTTATGCCCTGGCCACCTAGAGGACTTTGTGTCAACCTTTCATGTTTGAAATCCTGCCCGGGGGGGGGGGGGGGAAATGTTATGTATGCACACATCGACAGTGCTGCATTTCATTTGGTGCTGTTCTATTGTGCTGGGATCGATTGGTGATGCCTGCGGGCTCTGGGTTGTTTGATCGGGTCTGCCTTTGATGCTGTGTCAGTCTAAATAAAGAATGCCACGGAGAGGTTGTGTCGAGCGACAGCGCTGTGTCCTGACGTGATTTCTAAATACAATACACTGGTTTGAACAGGGAGTCAAAGAGGCCATCTATGTGAAGAGGGAACGGTCATCCCTGAACCGAGCAGGAGGGGGGGTCGGGGTCTAATGCCCCTTTTCCTCTACATGGTACTGGCTCAACTCGACTTTGTCCATTTTCCATTACTGGAAAGTGCTGGCATTTCGGTAACTGTCGCCACTCTTCTGGTACCACCTTTGTCGAAGTTCCAGAAAAACTAGAGCGGGTACCAAAATCAGTGCAGACCAGCTACACTGAGGGGGTACTGTTACAGTTGTGGGAAACAACACTCTGAGTCAAGTCGAGGCGAGTCGAGACGGTACCATGTAGCGGAAAAGGGGCATAAGAGTACATGTGTCGCCGTCTCACAATGCTGTGATTGCACCCCCAAATCCTGTGTGAATACTACACTTGGCCATTGTAACTCTAGTTAATGGTCACGCCCATATTTGCATATATGAAAATGATCGTTGGTTTCGGTCATTATGCCACTCAACAAAGGTTGAAGCAGTTCATCTGGACACAACGGTTATTGACATACATTTCATCGTCATCATCTAAGTGACCTCGTCAGTCTCAACTGACTGCAGGTACCCCACCCTTATAAACAATACAGTGGCCTAATGACCGAAACCGACGACCGGTTTCATACGCCAACATGGGTGTGACCACCGATCATGTGTACTATTCACACAGGATTGTTGTTGGGATTGTTGCAATCACGGCACTGTAAGACGGCGACGGATGTGTAACGACCAGTTTCATGATCAGATATGGGTGTGAGCGTTAACTTCAACCGGTCGTTGGTTTCGGTCGTTAGGCCGCTGTATTGTTTATAAGGGTGGGGTACCTGCAGTCAGTTGAGACTGACGAGGTCCCTTAGATGATGACGATGAAACGTATGTCAATCACCGTTGTGTCCAGATGAACCGGTTCAACCTTCCCTGACTTTCTTACCTGGGTTATTGAGCATGCATCAAGACATGTTTTCCTTTTCCTTCTCTTTCTGGTGTTTTGACGTGTTATTTTCTTTTCTCCTCTGTTATCCACAGTGGCTGGGTTTGTGTTGTGCAGCGCAACGTGCATTGAATGTGAACTACGCAGTGCAGCGGCAACTGAGTTTGTCATGTACAGTAGCCGAGTTCACTTCAGAGCGGGTGAGTGGGGGGCAGGAAAAAATAAGTGTGTACTTCCTCCTGCTCCTTTTCCAACATGTGCCACACAATCTGACGCATACGGAGATTTGTGCGCTGAGTTTGGTGTGTGGATTTGTCGATCACTTCAGATTATTGGCAATGCATTATCTGTGTGGCGTATCCTGCTTGTTTACATGTTGGAAATAAATCATCGTTCATAATAAACAGCCTCCTCCTCTTTCATTAGGGGCTTTTTGTCGGCATTTGAGTCCACAACCCCTTCCCTGACAGTAGCCTACAGCTCGCTAAATGACAAAGTAGTATCCATAAAAACGTTATATTCTCTCACATGTAATTTTGGCTGTAATGTGTGTCATGTTATCAGCTGTCATTCAGAATCCGTCCTTACCTGCGGTGGTCCGGCAGGTGATGAGCAGCATCAGAACCGGTGTCTTCGGTTAACCGAGGAAAGATGGCCGGACCAGAACCGGGTTTACATTTGCTTTGTAGCCGGTTGATTCCCAGCAATTACATCTTGAAATGTGTCCACGACCTACAAACACAATGGCGGGGCTGTACTGAATGGCAGCGGGTATGGGCAGGTATGATAATGGGATTGTATTCAATCAATCAATTTTATTGAACGTGTTACCTGTCTCGGCACGGTCGCTTCACAGCAAGAAGGTCCTGGGTTCGAGCCCCGGGGTAGTCCAACCTTGGGGGTCGTCCCGGGTCGTCCTCTGTGTGGAGTTTGCATGTTCTCCCCGTGTCTGCGTGGGTTTCCTCCGGGTGCTCCGGTTTCCTCCAACAGTCCAAAGACATGTAGGTCAGGTGAATCAGCCATACTACATTGTCCCTAGATGTGAATGTGTGTGTGTGGGGGGGGGGGGGGGCTGTGATGGACTGGCGGCCTGTCCAGGTTGTCTCCCCGCCTGCCGCCCAATGACTGCTGGGATAGACTCCAGCATCTCGCGACCCTGAGCAGGATAAGCGGTTTGCATAATGGATGGGGTGGGTTACCTCTCTCTCACACCACCACCATGTGCTCTCCAATGCATAAAAAATCTTTAAAAAATCTATTATAAAAGTAAGAGACAAAATGTGTGTTTGAAGGCTTCGGTGATACTTGTGCTTGACATTGAGTTTTTAAGATGCTGGCCTCATGCAAGAATATTCTCTTAAAGTTGCCGTAATGGGAATTGCATGAGAGAAACGGGCATCGGACTCAGGAATCGTTTCTAATGGCCAACATTTAAAGCACGTGTGCCTTGAATGGTGAATTCCTCTTGTTCGTAAACTGAACACGGTGCCGCTGCATGTTCAGCAAGCGTAGTTAAAGTGTGTAAAAGATCAAATATGGACAGCAGCAACCAAGGAAAAAAAGCCTACAGCTCTACTTTAGGGAAAACCATATATTGAATAATATTTCCCAAAGGTAATTCTGGAGCATTTCCTTTCTGCTATTTATTTATTTATTTATTTATTTATAAATAAACCCCAGGGTTCGAACCCAGGACCTTCATGCTGTGAGGCGACAGCGCTACCCACTGGGCCACTGGGCTGCCATAAGCGATGAAACTTGCATTAAAAATCCTAACTGTTGAGTCCACCCTTAATTGTTTCGGTCTACGTTGACGCTCCAGCGAGAGCTAAACTAGGGTGGCCTCCTCCTCCTCCTCCTCCTCCTCCTCCTCCTTCCCTTCTCCCAGGGGAACGGTGACCGGCTCTTGGGGAACCAGGACATTATCCTCTCTGAGTCTCGGGGGAACTTCCTAGTGTGACAGATGAACACTTTGCATGGGGAGATAAGAGCAAGGACGAGGCCATGCCAGTGGAAAACCCAATTACTTTCAGCAAGTGTGACCATTTAGGGATGTGTGTGTGTGTGTGTGTGTGTGTGTGTGTGTCAGAGGGTGTCAGAGGGTGTCAAATATATAATTATTCATATCGGAGCCCTTTGGCAAGTATCACTCAGAACAAAGTTCTACAATTATAAATCACATATGTAATTACATTATATTTTAAAAAGTGCCCTCTCGACAGGGCAATTAGTTCTCTCTCTCTCTCTCTTTCCCTTACCGTGGCTTTCTTTCTTTCTGTCTCCTCACTCATTGCTCAAAAACCAGTAGAGAGCTGAGGTATGCATGCTGCAGCCTGAACACACCACCCTCATTCAAAAGAGAGGTAGGACTGGCATGTCTCACGCATTGCCGGATTCAGCGTGAATGTGGCTTGACTCAGTGTGAATGTAGCCTGACTCAGTCTCAATATAGACTGACTCAGTGTGAATGTAGCCTGACTCAGTCTCAATATAGACTGACTCAGTGTGAATGTAGCCTGACTCAGTCTCAATATAGACTGACTCAGTGTGAATGTAGGCTGACTCAGTCTCAATATAGACTGACTCAGTGTGAATGTAGCCTGACTCAGTGTGAATGTAGCCTGACTCAGTGTGACGTAAACTGACTCAGTGTGAATGTAGGCTGACTCAGTGTGAATGTAAACTGACTCAGTCTCAATATAGACTGACTCAGTGTGAATGTAGGCTGACTCAGTGTGAATGTAGCCTGACTCAGTGTGAACGTAAACTGACTCAGTGTGAATGTAGGCTGACTCAGTGTGAATGTAAACTGACTCAGTCTCAATATAGACTGACTCAGTGTGAATGTAGGCTGACTCAGTGTGAATGTAGACTGACTCAGTCTCAATATAGACTGACTCAGTGTGAATGTAGCCTGACTCAGTGTGAATGTAGGCTGACTCAGTGTGAACGTAAACTGACTCAGTGTGAATGTAGACTGACTCAGTGTGAATGTAGCCTGACTCAGTGTGAATGTAGGCTGACTCAGTGTGAATGTAGGCTGACTCAGCGTGAATGTAGCCTGACTCAGTGTGAATGTAGGCTGACTCAGCGTGAATGTAGACTGACTCAGTGTGAATGTAGGCTGACTCAGTGTGAATGTAGACTGACTCAGTGTGAATGTAGACTGACTCAGCGTGAATGTAGGCTGATTCAGTGTGAATGTAGGCTGACTCAGCGTGAATGTAGACTGACTCAGTGTGAATGTAGGCTGACTCAGTGTGAATGTAGGCCGACTCAGTGTGAATGTAGGCTGACTCAGCGTGAATGTAGACTGACTCAGTGTGAATGTAGACTGACTCAGCGTGAATGTAGGCTGACTCAGTGTGAATGTAGGCTGATTGGGTGTGAATGTAGGCTGACTCAGTGTGAATGTAGGCTGATTGGGTGTGAATGTAGACTGACTCAGCGTGAATGTAGGCTGACTCGGTGTGAATGTAGACTGACTCAGTGTGAATGTAGGCTGATTGGGTGTGAATGTAGGCTGACTCAGTGTGAATGTAGACTGACTCAGTGTGAATGTAGACTGACTCAGCGTGAATGTAGGCTGATTCAGTGTGAATGTAGGCTGACTCAGCGTGAATGTAGACTGACTCAGTGTGAATGTAGGCTGACTCAGTGTGAATGTAGGCCGACTCAGTGTGAATGTAGGCTGACTCAGCGTGAATGTAGACTGACTCAGTGTGAATGTAGACTGACTCAGCGTGAATGTAGGCTGACTCAGTGTGAATGTAGGCTGATTGG
Source organism: Lampris incognitus (assembly GCF_029633865.1). Taxonomy (NCBI): domain Eukaryota; kingdom Metazoa; phylum Chordata; class Actinopteri; order Lampriformes; family Lampridae; genus Lampris; species Lampris incognitus. The sequence goes on along the minus strand of NC_079227.1, from coordinate 32,751,786 downwards.
GTGTGAATGTAGGCTGACTCAGTGTGAATGTAGGCTGATTGGGTGTGAATGTAGACTGACTCAGCGTGAATGTAGGCTGACTCGGTGTGAATGTAGACTGACTCAGTGTGAATGTAGGCTGATTGGGTGTGAATGTAGGCTGACTCAGTGTGAATGTAGGCTGATTGGGTGTGAATGTAGACTGACTCAGTGTGAATGTAGGCTGATTGGGTGTGAATGTAGACTGACTCAGCGTGAATGTAGGCTGATTCAGCGTGAATGTAGACTGACTCAGTGTGAATGTAGGCTGACTCATTGTGAATGTAGGCTGACTCAGTGTGAATGTAGGCTGACTCAGTGTGAATGTAGGCTGACTCAGTGTGAATGTAGGCTGATTGGGTGTGAATGTAGGCTGACTCAGTGTGAATGTAGGCTGACTCAGTGTGAATGTAGGCTGATTGGGTGTGAATGTAGGCTGACTCAGCGTGAATGTAGGCTGATTGTAACAAAACAAAAAAAGCATTATTCTTGCTTTCTTATTCTGCATGAGTCGTTAAAACGCTCTTCAAAACTCTCTTGCAAAGGTGAAACTCCGTATTCATCTCTGATAAAGCCATGAAAAACAAGTCTTATCTGCTATGTAGGACTTGGAAAATGTAAATCTGAGCACACGTTGACTTGCATTCAACAGGGGCAGTCGGGTGGCTTTGGAAAGAGCCAGTCTGGAGTCAGGAAACTTGGAAGCAAAAGAGATGTTGAGCCATTTTTCCCCCCATGCTATGACTTGATGCTTCATGTGTTTTGTAGCGAGAAAGGTTTTGACAGATGTTTACGGTGACTTATCGTAAGGTAAGTACCAGCTGACAAGATTACTGAGCAGATCTGTCAGGTTGAGGGTGTCCGGCCCTAGTCATCATAGCGCCTGACCCAGAGAGCCTTTCACAGAGGATCTAACAGGAGCTGACCAGTAGCCACCTGTTGGACCAATTCAAGCCGATGGAACACGAACAACTAACGAGCTTGGATGTAGAAGAGCGCGCCACTGAAAACCAAAGACAAACGGATGAAAAGTTAAAGATCTAAAAAAAAACAAGAAAGCGGGGCGTCACGGAGCCCCAGAAAAGAGCTTATTTGGTACTGAAAGACGTGACGTGCATGGTAAGCCCCCCCCCCGGTCGAGAGGAGACGGTCAGAAAAAAAAGACAGGAAACGAAGGAAAAAAAAGAAAGCAGGAGAACTGGTGGGGGGGGGTGGCAGACATGATGGAGGGCGGCTGTAAAGAAGCTTGCTGTTGCCACGGCAACCGGAGACACAGGGCTGTGTGATGATCCATACTAACGACCCAATGTGTTTGTTTGACCCGCGCCGAACTGAACCCCGCCAGCTCCCCGGCTCGCATGACTTGTCTTAACGGACGGGTTCACGGGCCAGCGGCTACCGGGGCCCGTTTGAAAAGGGGTCAGTCACACGTGCCCAACACGCCGTCGCAGCTTCCGGGCCTTCAGACCACGGCCACGCTGCTGCAACTGTGCTCTCTGTGCACAGAACACGCCGGAAAGACCACTTCCTGTTCTCTCTTCAGCTGCCGTCAGCTACAAGAAATAGCGCTGGAGCAAGTTGTGTAGGAGAAACTAGAGTTGTGTGTATCTGAACTGCATGCCCTTATATGTAACACGAAGTGCACGTGTTATATGTAATGTGAAATATGATATTAAATTCAACTGTTTGTATAACGGTCAACTAAGAATGAGGAATTGTAAACAGCAACACTGTGAAATACATGTAAGACAAGTGCATGAAATTGGGGTGGGGGGGTGTCTATAATAGCGGCCACTCAGGCGCGGATCTACGGGGTGGCAACAGAGGTGGCAGCTGCCACCTCTGGGAGACAGTCTTGCCACCCCTGTTGCCACCCCAGGAAAAAATCTCTAGATCCGCCACTGCTGCCACTGTATTTTATTTATTTATTTGTATATTTCTCCCCGATTCCACCCGGCCAATTACCCCACTCTTTCGAGCCGTCCGGGTCGCTGCTCCGCCCCCTCTGCCGATCCGGGGAGGGCTACAGACTACCACGTGCCTCCTCCAATACATGTGGAGTCGCCAGCCGCTTCTTTTCACCTGACAGCGAGGAGTTTCGCCAGGGGGACGTAGCGCGTGGGAGGATCACGCTATTCCCCCCCAGTTCCCCTGCCCCTCCGCCCCGACCGACCAGAGGAGGCGCTAGTGCAGCGACCAGGACACATACCCACGGTCCGGCTTCCGCAGACACGGCCAATTGTGTCTGTAGGGACGCCCGAACGAGGTGGAGGTAACACGGGGACTCGAACCGGCGATCCCCGTGCTAGTAGGCACCGGAACAGACCGCCACGCTACCGGGACGTGACAGCCATCTTTGACATTGTTGTTTTCCTTGGTTTTCTGTCGCTTCGAGTGAACAAATTATGCCACGTGTTGAATATTATATGAATATCATCAACATAAACGCCGCGGGGTTTTCAGCCGATAACCTGGCTGACGTTTCTCATCTTGTCAGTCCATTTAATGAGTTACTAATTATTTCAAATAAACACACCAGACGCTTATGTATAAAGCACACGCATGGCATCATAATATCATCTGTCTGGTTCCATCAACTGCGATGAGAAAATAAAATGAAGAAGGCGTTTCTACAAATACTCCACCAGTGGCGTGGCGGTCTACTCCGCTGCCTACCAACACGGGGATCGTAGGTTCGAATCCCCGTGTCACCTCCGGCTTGGTCGGGCGTCCCTACAGACACAATTGGCCGTGTCTGCGGGTGGGAAGCCGGATGTGGGTATGTGTCCTGGTCGCTGCACTAGCGCCTCCTCTGGTCGGTCGGGGTGCCCGTTCAGGGGGGGAGGGGGAACTGGGGGGGGTAGCATGATTTCACTGTCAGGTGAAAAGAAGCAGCTGGCGACCACACATGTATGGGAGGAGGCATGTGGTAGTCTGCAGCCCTCCCTGGATCGGCAGAGGGGGTGGAGCAGGAAGAGTGGGGTAAAGGGGGAAACCCCCCCCCCAAAAAAAACAACCAGTAAGGAGCCGTGTTTGATGTCTTTTATGCTGAAGTGTATCAAACGCAGCAAAATTACAGCTGGTAACTCTTGCTGCAGCATACAAGATGAGTGCTTGCTTGTACACTTTGTATAAGTGTGTGTGTGTGTGTGTGTGTGTGTGTGTGTGTGTGTGTGTGTGTGTGTGTGTGTGTGTGTGTAGTGCCTGGGGATGCCAACATTAAGGAAACATGTTTTACCATCAGCCGGGCTGTCAAAACCGACGAGGGGTCTTCTTTTAAAAAGCAACGAGGTCTTTAGAAAATGCGGGTGAGGGAAATGGAAACGACCGCCTCCCTTGAACCTCCCCGCGGGGGGGGAGGGGGGGCGTCTTCAGAAGGAAACAGCAGCTGGCCACACCTCAGGACGCACTTCAGCATGCCGCCCTGCAGTCGCTAAAACGACCATGGGCGTTCAAAATGACTGCCAGTATTTAAACTCTATATTCTGTCAAGATCAATACCCAACTGAGATATTAATGCACTGCATAGGTTAGTATGTCCGTTAGCAAGCGACTGACACCCAAATTAAAATGTTTACAACTTTAATACTATTTTTCAAACAATTTAAAATGGCAGCTGTCCACAGTGGCGTGTCCAGACTTTTTTGAGTGGGGTGGCTCAAGTGGGGCACTGACATATGCAGGGATAGCCTGAAGTGGGGGGGGTCTGGGGGTCCTCCCCCAGGAAATGTTAAGCGTCGAACACTTAATTTTCTGCATTCTGGTGAATTTTTATGCACCAATTTGTGCTTTTTCTGCATCAATTTATGACCATTTTTGTCTGCACAACCCATATCTACTTTAATTGCTAACATTACAGCTCCTGTGTTTAAAACTAAATAGACCTACCAATCACAACTCAGCAGAGTGGCAAAATACAAATGTAATATAACGCTTCCATACTTTAAAGACATTGTGCCTCCAAAAGTAGGATACATACAAAAGAAAACAATGCACATTGAAACATACAGCCACCGTATGGTACAGTCTAAACAAGGCGTGTGGTTGATGAAGGTTTTCAACTTCTCCGAGGAGCCGTGCGCGCGGCGGCTCGACCCCTTCCTCGCCCGCGAGGATGTTGTAGAGCAACTACGTCCGGCGTGCAGCAAGAAAGCAAATATGTACTGACCGCTCCAAATCAAACCGTCTTCTTCTTCTTCTCTGGGTTTTTTGGCCCCCTAGACACTGGCGCGTTACTGTCTCTCGGGTTTAAGACTTGAATTGCGCCTATAGAGAAAGTTCGGTTTGCTCCTCAAAGAGCTCAAACTAAAAGACCCGCCCCTGACTGGGCAGATAGCCATACATAGCGGTGGCACCTGGGGTGGCCAATCAGGTTCCAGGGGTGGCGCGTGCCACCACAGGCCACTCCCTGGACACGCCACTGGCTGTCCAGCGCCTGTAAATACTGCAGCGCCTCGGTGGTAGGCGTGGTGCGTCTGTAACGGCGTCTGTAACCAGACATGTTGGCAGTAATCAAACATCAAGTTTAGACTATTTCTCTGCACCGGAGGACGCTAGTGTGTTGCTAGGACACGAAGGAAGTGATGCGACCAACACACGTCATAAATAGTAACATGACGCGCACGATGACGCGCAAATTACGGGACGTCTTTTTGACCGCTTATGGTCGTTTTAAGTAGATCTTATAACTTTTTTGTGCAACTGATCTAAATCTCATTTTAATGCAGATATATGCAATTTTGGGAGCATGCAGGGAGTGGCAGGTCCGTATCTTTTTTTTCTTGCGCAAAATTATTTAAAACCCTAGACAATTTTAATGGGTTTTCTTACATCCACGCGTTAGAAACCATGTAAAGGTTGAAAACCTCTCGAGCTGGTCTTGGTCCTTTGTGGCGTAAGCATAGCAGGATAAACACAGCTGCAGCAAATAGCACTATTAATGGATCTGTTGGATGCAGGTGTGTCAAATAACCGGCATTGACAGTACTGTTGACAGTTTGTTAGTGCTGGCTCTCTGTCAATCCTGATAAGAGTGCTGGTACAGCTAAATAATTTCCATTTTATCGGTGAAATATCCTTTTGAAATCGCTCATAATAACAGTTCAGTGGGTGACTGCAGCCCTTTGATGATCGCCTGTTCGTTAAGTCTACGAGAATAGCTCCTACTAATTTTACACACAGTCAGACTCACAATAATAGAGCTTGAAAAAAATGATCTGTAGCGTAATATGTCGGTGTACACGTGGCAGGTTGAGAACCTGCAACTATTGATTTTTGCAGCCCGATAGTTATTCCTATCAGACGATTTCTATCAGATAATTGAATCATTTGATTCATGTTTGCAACCCTGTTTTCTGAAAACCCGGCCTCCCTGGAGGCCAGTATCAGTGGGAGTGCAACCCCCCCCCCTGCCAAACTCCAATTACCACAACATCTAGACTTGATGTTATCGGACCAAGATGGGATGGTCTGACATCGAGAGAATCTTAACAGGCATTCCTGATATTCTTCGCAGACGGCGTACATCAGACAGAGACGGTGGAAGCGATGGTGAGAGGAGGCCCAGCGTGTTTCAAAAGTCAGCTTCTACATTATTCCCAAAGGTAAAAAAGGAGGAATTTGTTTTGCAGAGCTATGCCCCGCATAACATCTACTTAGCTATTACCCTTCAGTGTAGATGGACGGACAGACGGATAGAAAGATAGATAAAATAGCAAACGCAAAACTCAATTAGATGGCCGTCTTGCTGATGAGCATACTCAGCAGGACAAGAGATGAGTGGTCCATCCATCCATTATACAAGCCGCTTATCCCAATGGGGGCCACGGAAACGCTGGAGACCTATCCCAGCAGCCACTGGGCAGCAGGCGGGGAGACACCCTGGACAGGCCGCCAGTCCATCAGCGGCTCGGATATATTCTGTATTTCAAAATGCAGCACCTCTCCCAGATCTTAAATCTCCTCACTAGATTTGAGGGCTTTGGTTGGTGCTCAGTATGTTGATAGCAGTGGCGGCTGGCCAGTACAGGGTGCTGAGGCGCCGCCCCCTTTCAAATATCAAGAGATGAAAATCTACTTAAACATGTTGAATATAATTTAGTTGCATAATGCAAATAATTAGGAGATAAAAGTGTTGTCAGTCTGTGAGCGCCTGTCAGCAGCATTAAATATTGGTTCAAATGGTGTTTGGTTGATTTCTGTCTGAATACATATACTTCCTGTCTGAATACATGTACTTCCTGTCTGAATACATATACTTCCTGTCTGAATACATATACTTCCTGTCTGAATACATATACTTCCTGTCTGAATATATGTACTTCCTGTCTGAATACATGTACTTCCTGTCTGAATATATGTACTTCCTGTCTGAATACATGTACTTCCTGTCTGAATACATGTACTTCCTGTCTGAATACATATACTTCCTGTCTGAATATATGTACTTCCTGGGTGAGGGGCGCCGGCCGAACCATACCTTATGTAAGCCCTCAAACTTGTGGCGAGCAGGTGACCTGAGGCTGCTGTCTGATTGGTTTCTTCAGGTTTTCCAGGGGGCGCAGTTCTGTGCGCCCCCTGGAAAATGTTTTTTGACCTAATGTGATTGGACAGTTCTCGTGGCCGTCAGTCATGTTCACACCCACCACCATGCCTCGTCTCGGCCGTCAATCATCCACCGTCTACCAACCCTGATAAAATCTATAGGCTACATTGTCCTTCTTAATAACTCTGTGACTGTGTGGACACTAAAGCAGCTGTCAGGTGTGCTGCGCCAAGGTACATTGCGCCCCCCACCCCAAAAATTTTTTTAGCACCAGCCGCCACTGATTGATAGCCAAATATGTTGATAGTCAGCCCACAGCAAATATGTTGTGTTACTCTAGAGATAATTACTCTCCATGATAAGAAACATTGCGATATTTGAGATGACTTAAGGTCTGACACCATGCAAATATGTGAAATGAGTGGTCTGTCTTTTGCTTTTCTTTTCTTGCTGTGAAATTTGTCTTTTCACTACAACGGCCGGTTTTTAAAATATAAATCGTGGAAATATGTGGATTTATACTATTCATCCAGGTCATGGTTATCCTAAGGAGTTGAATCAAGTGCAACAGGACTTGGTATATATCCGTATATACGGTATATGGTATACAGCCACGGATATATACCGAGTCCTGTTGCACTTGATTCAACTCCTTTGGATGACTATGAGAAAAAGTTTGGGGTTCTTTGTCTGAAAGGGGGAAAAGAAGCTTTCAGGGCATTTCAGTGCAGACTCCTGAGGACAGACTGGGTCATCCTGGGCTTTTGTGATGGTGCGGGACTCATTGCAACACATTTCAAAAGGTCACAGGTGTGCCACCATGCACTATTCATGGTGCAGCAGGCTGGTCCATATCTAAATGCCTGTGCACATGTGCCAGTGGGATGGAATAGTGGGAGAAGCTCGGGCCCGGTGTTAAATGTGTGGCATTGTGTCTTGACTGGTTGTGCGACCGGCTCAGAATGTACCTGTGACACGCGCTCTTTGAAGTGACAATGTGTAGTCATGCCTCCGTCTGTCCCATGAAAACCTAAAACCGCTACGGCTCCGTCTGCCATCCCTTTCCTCTGCCTTTGCTCATCTTCAACCCCCCCCCTCCCACACACCCTTTTCATTTTTCTCTCTTTCCTGCCTCAAAATATCCTCTTTTCTTCCATTCCCCCCCCCCAACCCCGGAATCTCTCCTTCTGTCCTTCCGCTGGCTTGTCTTTTCTCCTTTACTGTATTCGCCTCCTCTCGCGCCTCTTCCTTACTCGCCTCTACCACATCCCCCCATTTCCTTTCCCCCCTTTTATTTGCCGTTCTTTCGTTTCAATTTCCTGTCCCCCTCCCCATCTTTCTCCCCTTTTTCTCCTCTTCCTCTCCTTTTTCACTCTCCTTAGTGAGCCGGGTGTCATGGCTCATATTAGCCGATAGAGGGCACTAACGTGCACTGGTTTTCCTGTTTCGTCTATGTAGGAAGTTGAATGATTGAATACTACTATCCAGATACTACACTTGCTGTGTCTTGAACACAGTACAAGTATCTGGGTTCCAAATGACCCCTTATCAACCGGAAATGTGATGACGTTGCCTAGAGTGACCCCGACATTAGAAGAAGTGAAACACTGTTTTTGTTCATATTTCCATGACAGCCGTTCACCACTAGGGTACCAAGGCTGTCTGAGGGTCATGTTTGACCCTATACCAGGGGTCCCCAATTACTTTTCATAGCGGGCCACTTTTAGGGCCACTTTTAAAACCACGGGCCACTCAACCTCCAGCAGCATGTTGTTCGTTAGTTTGTTTTGGTGTCGATACGTTGCAGGTATTATAATTTAAACAGAGATTTTTCATCTATTTTTCGATATATTACTAGTCTTACTTTTACTAAGAAATTAATTTTTTTTTTTTTTGGTAGGGAAATAAAAAAAATTCTTCCTTCTGGCATTTCTCCAAAAATTCTCGCGGACCATAAATCAACCCGTCACGGGCCGGACGTGGCCCGCGGGCCGCCTATTGGGGACCCCTGCCCTATACAAACGGGTGGTGTCCCCTGACCAAATGCAGCCTTTCTGCACCGTGGCCAGGGGAAACCCAGATAGTCACACAGTTTGTGATGAACAACAGGTTGTTTCTTCATGCAAAACAGACTTAGGGTTTAAAAATAAATGAAGTTGCTTTAATTTACAGGTTTAATGAAGGCGGCACCCGCTGCACGATACAAGGAACAAAGGATATTAAGCCAATTAATCAGTCAGGGAAAAAAATAGAAAAAAAAATCATGAGCTTAAACTTAAATAAAATGTTGAATATTATGAATATTGGTGCTGAACGGGCAATTACAACCGAAAATAAAAATGGAGAAATGTATTTTGATGCATCCAGTAATAATTCGAGGCTCTTCTGGACATGTCTTGTGGGAAATTTTTTGCAGCCCTGCATCCACCATGGTTAACAGGCCATATGCACGGCCATGAGCTCCACCACAAACCTTTAGTACGTCTGTGGGAAAGGAGTTAAAACATCACTCCGACCACGTGGCTTTAAGAGCCATCAACTATCAATAGTTTGATTTAGTTACTATATAGATATAGTTAGTATATAGATATACTTATTATAGAGATATAGTTACTATATATAGTTAGTATAGAGATATAGTTACTATATAGATATACTTAGTATATAGATATACTTATTATAGAGATATAGTTACTATATATAGTTAATATAGAGATAGTTACTATATAGATATAGTTAATAAACTTATTATAGAGATATAGTTACTATATATAGTTAATATAGAGATAGTTACTATATAGATATAGTTAATAAACTTATTATAGAGATATAATTACTATATAAATATAGTTAGTAGAGAGATATAGTTAATATATAAATATAGTTAGTATAGAGATATAGTTACTATATAGATGTAGTTAGTATATAGATATACCTATTTTAGAGATAGTTACTATATAGATATGGTTAGTATAGAGATGTAGTTAGTATATAGATATAGTTAATCTACAGATATAGTTAGTATATAGATACGAATAGTCAGTATATATAGATATAGTTAGTATAGAGATGTAGTTTGTATATATATATAGTTAGTATATATAGATATAGTTAGTATAGAGATGTAGTTTGTGTGTATATATATATATATAGATATATATATATATAGATATAGTTAGTATATATAGATATAGTTAGTATAGAGATGTAGTTAGTATATATAGATGTAGTTAGTATATAGATATAGTTAGTATATAGATGTAGTTAGTATATATAGATGTAGTTAGTATAGAGATGTAGTTAGTATATAGATGCAGTTAGTATATATAGATGTAGTTAGTATATAGATATAGTTAGTATAGAGATGTAGTTAGTATATATAGATGTAGTTAGTATATAGATGTAGTTTGTGTGTGTATATATATATATAGTTAGTATAAAGATATAGTTAGTATATAGATGCAGTTAGTATATATAGATGTAGTTAATATATAGATATACTTAGTATAGAGATGCAGTTAGTATATATAGATGTAGTTAGTATAGAGATGTAGTTAGTATATAGATGTAGTTAGTATATAGATATAGTTAGTATATAGATGTAGTTAGTATATATAGATATAGTTAGTATAGAGATGCAGTTAGTATATATAGATATAGTTAGTATAGAGATACAGTTAGTATATATAGATATAGTTAGCATAGAGATACAGTTAGTATATATAGATGTAGTTAGTATATAGATATAGTTAGTATAGAGATGCAGTTAGTATATATAGATATAGTTAGCATAGAGATACAGTTAGTATATATAGATGTAGTTAGTATATAGATATAGTTAGTATATAGATGTAGTTAGTATATATAGATATAGTTAGTATAGAGATGCAGTTAGTATATATAGATATAGTTAGTATAAAGATGTAGTTAGTATATATAGATGTAGTTAGTGTATAGATATAGTTAGTATATAGAAATAGTATATAGATATAGTTAGTATATAGAAATAGTATATAGATATAGTTAGTATATAGATGTAGTTAGTACACAGGTATAGAATGGAAAGAAGAACCGGAGTCGGTCCCCGGGCGCTGCGCCTGTCCACTGCTCCTATACTACAATAGGAGGGGTTAAATGCAGAAGACACATTTCATTGTACCCAAACAACTGGACAATGACAAAAATAAAGTGGCTTCCTCAACATTAAATCTGTGTCACACATTACCGTGAGACGACAGAGAAGACAAGACTTCCATGTTGAGGACGGCTTGCATGAAGAGGGCGGCATCATGTCACCCAAGGTCAAAGGAGACTTAGTTGGTATGAACACCTAACCATATAGCTGTGTCGCCACCTGTTTTGCAAGGAAGTAACTACGGGCTGCTGCAAAAGTCCACAGACATTATCAGACGACGTCATGCACACAGCGCCACATCTATGATGTCACTCCATCTGAAACTGAGAGGAGACAGATTTTCTAAAAAGGTTGCAAATTAGTGATTGTTCTGTCGAGCTCTTTTGATAACAACAGGGATTGCAGGGTTGGTGCGATGTTGAGAGAATATTAGTGAGTCCCTCATGGTAAGTTGTGCTTCACTATGGCGAAAATCATCACACACATTCACATTCATACCTAGGGACAATGTAGTACGGCCGAGTCACCTGACCTACACGTCTTTGGACTGTGGGAGGAAACCAGAGCACCCGGAGGAAACCCACGCAGACACGGGGAGAACATGCAAACTCCACACAGAAGGGGCCTGGGACGGCCTCGGGTTCGAACCCAGGACCTTCTTGCTGTGAGGCAACAGTGCTAACCACTGGGCCACTGTGCCGCCCACCGATAACGCATACTATTTCCTCATTTATACCATAAAAAGTTAATTTCACTGCAACTTGGTGCTTATGAAAACCAGAGACCACATGGGGGGCATGTAAGTGCTACATCTAGTGACAAATCACTGAGGTGACAGCACGGCCTGCACGCGCTTGTGTTGGACACCAGAGTATGTTGCCGCGGGTACTCAAGGATGAGATAGAGCCCTGATTATAATGTGTGTAGCAACATATAGTATTTCCTGGGTTGCAGGAGTTTCAGCTAGGTGTTTTCACCGTCTACCTGTTACCTAGTGGTAGCTGCAGCATCTACTTGCTATAGTCGTGTGCATTCCTCTAAAGCGTTCTGTCAACTCAAACCCCAGTCCGGCTCATTACCGTAACGCACAGGCACCCAGACCTGACCCAGGATGTGCACACACACACATTTCTGTGCACCCTCAGAACCACTTGCATGCAGCGTGCAGGGAGAGCGCAGGTGGGGGTAGAGCATTTCCTGCAGAAGCAGCAGTCGCTGCCAATATTGAAATGATGGTGTATTAAGAGTATACAATACACATCAGAATCAGAACCACTTTGAATGAAATGTTGTTTCCCCCAGCAGTGCAACACAGAGACAAAAATACATATCCAAAAACTACCAGAACTTCAATAACACACACATCCAAACTAACACATACATCCATCCATCCATCCATCCATCCATTATCCAAGCCGCTTATCCTGCTCTCAGGGTGGTGGGGGAAGCTGGAGCTTATCCCAGCAGTCATTGGGCGGAAGGTGGAGAGACACCCTGGACAGGCCGCCAGGCCATCACACAGGGCAACGGCAGAGACCCCCATCATGGATTACGTGCCATATCGACAGACCAAACTGTACGCTTAAACAGGCCTGAGCGGCCTCGCGTTAACCACCGCCGCCACACCTCTTTAAATGCATTTGGTCAACATCAGTGTGTGTGTGTGTGTGTGTGTGTGTGTAAACGTGTTTCTATGTCTTTTTCAGAAATATTTGTAAGTGTGTGTCTGCTGTTTGAGCTCTTGAAGGGCATCTTGGCATGGTCTGCATGGGAATGCCAACAGATCGTAAGGCTTTCCTCCCCCATTCCCCCCCCCCCATCCATCCAGCCCACCCACCCGTTCCATAAACCCCTCTTTGGTCCCGGGGTTTCTCGGTGATGCAGGGCGGCTGAGTGCCAGGGTTTAGAGCATCTGTTTGCATGTGTGTGCTTGGTCAAACCCTGATTTCCCAGCGACGCCGTACGTGTCTGTTGTTGAACGTTGTGATTTCTGTTTTGAGACTGTGTGTGGCTTTGCAAAACATCTACTGAATTTATTTTCGTGGCCTGGCGGCCTGTCCAGGGTGTCTCCCCGCCTGCCGCCCAATGACTGCTGGGATAGGCTCCAGCATCCCCGCCACCCTGAGAGCAGGATACGCGGTTCAGATAATGGATGGATGGATGGATGATTCGTACATCCTGTAGTTATGGACAAGTCTCTAGAATGTCACAGAAAGCAATGCCAACGAGGGATCTTATCCATTATTTTTATATTTGCTCTGTCTTCAGCTCAACATCAGGAATATGGGCAGAAATTGAAGCAGGCCTGCAGGTGATGAAGTGCATCCGTACTTAATTTTACTACTCATTTGATCTTTGTGCCAACCAACACATTATGACCAACAGCTAAGTTTATTCCAACACATATATCCAAACTAATAAAAAAAAAAATCACTGTCCAAGAGAACGAACCGAACGCCAGCCAGGATGACCGTCGGAACTGCTGGTCTGCATGGGCTAGCAGTTAGCTTAGCCTGCCCCGCTTCCGCGTCCTGTCAGACACATGCATCAGGATTTGCTTGGCAAAAACCAAGACATAAACCTGAGCCTGATCTGCCAGTGTTTCCAGGTGCTGTTGGGACCATCAGACAGCAGACCCCCTGCTGCCTTCCTCCATGAGCAAATAACACTATTTAGTCGGCACTTTCTCTACGAAGTCCATCCAGCCATCCATCATCCGAACCGCGTATCCTGCTCTCAGGGTCGTGGGGATGCTGGAGCCTATCCCAGCAGTCATTGGGTGGCAGGCGGGGAGACACCCTGGACAGGTTGCCAGGCCATCGCAGTGCTGACACACACATTCACATCTAGGGACAATTTAGTACGGCAGATTCACCTGACCTGCATGTCTTTGGACTGTGGGAGGAAACCGGAGCCCCCGGAGGAAACCCTCGCAGACACGAGGAGAACATGCAAACTCCACACAGAGGACGACCCGGGACGACCCTCAAGGTTGGACTACGCCGGGTAGTGTAGTCGCCTCACAGCAAGAAGGTCTTTGGTTCTCTAGAAAGTAAAAAAAAAAACAAAATTAATATGACCACACCCTACAACCCCTCTCTTCCTGTTACGGAACTCACAATGCCACTCGGATACACGGACAGAAATGTGGGAGTAAAAACTATATTTGGTGAAAGGACCCCCGCAGCTCTTCAGCCTCTCTCCGGGGAGTCGGGTGTGGTGATAAGGCAACAGCTTTGACGAAGCTACCTCTAATCTCCATTCAGCACACATTAGTGGCTGAGTCAGATAGGACTCCCCAAGCTCCAAACTGCAAAAACTAGAATAAGAGAGGAGGAGCAGTAGGGGGAGAAAAAAGGAGTAGGGGGGAGGGGGGGGAGTCGTCGTTTTTTTCGGGCCGTTTCAAGTAAAAAGCGAGAGGGGGACTGGGGATTCCCCTTTGACGTGACGAGATGCGGCGGGATAAGTAAGGGAACGCGCTTTAATCTCGGCAGAGCTCTCCTCAGATTTTGCCTGTCGGATCCCAGCGGCTCTGTTCGGCATAAAAGGGGTTTTAACAAAGCGAGCTCCCAGCTGGAGATGAGAGCTGCGGGCCGCCCGTTAACGCCATGTGACCGCCACGTATGCGTGCACCTATCCGTCAGTCTGACTCACAGCTTGAACCCACATAGCAAAATCACTGTGGCCCAGACCCGTCCTACATCCAACGCTTTCATCCGGCCTACATACCGCCTGGAATGATGGCACTTGGGCGGTCCGCTGCTGTTTGCCAGATCTGGGCCAGAACCAAGCCATAACAATTGTGCCACATATTTGCCAAAGGTGGCCCATATTTGTTTTGTGGTATTTGGGCCATATTCAACATTTACCACGTGGGCCACTTCAGGGTCACATCCACATTACATGTTGCCCAGAGCACCGCATCTTTGCCAAAAAAGGCCCACATTTGATTTGGCATATTTGGGCCATATTTGCTATTATACACGTGGGCCACTTCAGGCTCACATCCATGTTGTCAGGGCCAGAAGAAGGCCATCAGTGCCGCATCATTGCCTGAAGTGGCCCAGATCCGGATGCTGTCTGGGAAGATGGCCAGGTCAGTGTTGAAAGTGACATGACTTGCAGGCGTTGTGTCGGAAAATAACCCGAACACGACTGATGCACAGGTTCTACAGGAACACGTATCACCAGAAACTGAATCTGAATTTGAAAGAATAAATAAATTTGAATCACACAATTTGAATTTGGGTTGTTCGACTTGAATAATTCCATTGAAACACTGAGTCTGAACGGCATGATTTGAAATTGAATTCATTAGATTGGAAGTGAATTCCAAACCGTTTTCAGTTCTCCCAATTCAGTTTCACTTTACTGCTGCCCAGCCCCTCCAGCAACAGAGCCAGTACTGCACTTCAGTTTTGTTTTGTTTTCTGGATGTGGATGCTTTAAAAGTGAGTAACGTTACGATACATTTATTTCGGATTATGTTTTTCGCCCAGCATCCCTTAAGTGTCCACTTGTGTTTGTGTCTGTGTCTGTTGGTGTCAGTCCAGGACTCAGCTTCCCTGCAGAATACCAAGGGCTGTTGGTTGGTTTGGCACAGGCCCCCTCTCTCTCCCCTCTCACAGCCGAGGCTGAACCACACCCCACTACCCAAATTACCTCTCCTGATTATACACCCCACTACCACAATTACCGCTCCTGATTATACACCCCACTACCACAATTACCTCTCCTGATTATACACCCCACTACCACAATTACCTCTCCTGATTATACACCCCACTACCACAATTACCTCTGCTGATTATACACCCCACTACCCCAATTAAATCTCCTGATTATACACCCCACTACCACAATTACCTCTCCTGATTATACACCCCACTACCACAATTACCTCTCCTGATTATACACCCCACTACCCCAATTACCTCTCCTGATTATACACCCCACTACCACAATTACCTCTCCTGATTATACACCCCACTACCACAATTACCTCTCCTGATTATACACCCCACTACCACAATTACCTCTCCTGATTATACACCCCACTACCACAATTACCTCTCCTGATTATACACCCCACTACCCCAATTACCTCTCCTGATTATACACCCCACTACCACAATTACCTCTCCTGATTATACACCCCACTACCACAATTACCTCTCCTGATTATACACCCCACTACCACAATTACCTCTCCTGATTATACACCCCACTACCACAATTACCTCTCCTGATTATACACCCCACTACCACAATTACCTCTCCTGATTATACACCCCACTACCACAATTACCTCTCCTGATTATACAGCCACTTTGCATTTTACTTCCACACTTTTTATTGGACATCTCCCACCCCGAGCAGCACGGTGGTGCAGGGGTTAGTGCAGTCGCCTCACAGCAAGAAGGTCCTGGGTTCGAGCCCTGGGGTAGTCCAACTTTGGGGGTCATCCCGGGTCGTCCTCTGTGTGGGGTTTGCATGTTCTCCCCGTGTCTGCGTGGGTTTCCTCCGGGGGCTCCGGTTTCCTCCCACAGTCCAAAGACATGTAGGTCAGGTGAATAGGCCGGACTAAATTGTCCAAGGAGTGTGTGTTTGTGTGTGTGTGTGTGTGGGGGGGGGGGGCTTGTGTGATGGCCTGGCGGCCTGTCCAGAGTGTCTCGCCGCCTGCCACCTAATGACTGCTGGGATAGGCTCCAGCATCCCCACAACCCTGACAGCAGGATAAGCGGTTCGGATAATGGATGGATGGATGGATGGATGGATGGATGGATGGATGGATGGATGGATGGATGGATGGATGGATCTCCCACCCCCAAATACATTGTGTTAAGCTGGCAGCCAGAGGGAGGAGGCAAAGAACTCAGAGAAGAACGTCTTCTCTGCCCAAAAATAAATAAAAAAAATGAATGGTGCAATGCCCATCTGGAAATGCTGTTTGAAGCATAACATGCAACACAATGGTTTACTTTCTAAAACTCGTCAAATAAAATCTATAAGCCATACAGGTTTGTTGTATTATTATTTTTTTAGAAATGTTTTTTGTTCCACAGGAGAAAGAGAAAGTTTCTCAAAAAAAAAAAATTCATTTGTTAAGGTGGAATGGGCGTGTATCGTCCATAATGGCTGCTAATGAAAAAGCGGTCCTGGGTCATTAACCGGCCTCGTGAGCAGAGAGCTGGGCGAACGGATACCAACTGGATCTTACAGAAGAGAATTAACAGAAATCCAAAACCAATGTGTCGGAACTGGAGCCTGAATGTATGCATGCGTTGTACTCGAACCGTGAAGCAACAGCAGTCAGCAGTCTATTCAGCGCCGCATGTTTGAGACAGCGGCATGAGAGGCCTGCCCAAGATGGAGGGCCTCGGTCGTCACCTGTTGGAACTCGGTATAAGTTTGCATAACGCTGACAGGCAGGCAGATGTGTCACTACATGCGGCAGCTGTTGGGTATCAAACTGTAGGTACACAGTACCGGACGTGACAGGTGCTGTTAAAGTGCACAAGGATGCTGAAGCTTCTCCTGGCTTCTGGCGGGATAGGAGTGTGGCCCTGTCCTGTGAGCCACTGCAGAAACGTACCGGAGGAGAGGGGACCTGGATAGACTCCCGCCTCTGGATTTTCACCTTTTCAGAGACAGATAAATGGGGGGGGGGGGTGGAGGCGTGAATTCACGTTTGCAGCGGCGTCACCCAGTACTGTCCATGCAGTGTCTTTGTCCATGTCTGTCCATGTCTTTGTTTCATCGCTGGAAGAGCTGACACTGGATCAGCTGGGAGAGCTGGCACTGGATCAGCTGGGAGAGCTGGCGCTGGATCAGCTGGGAGAGCTAGGTCTGCTGCGTTCTGTGGGCTCAGGTACCGCGGCCCTGCCCAGAGCTGCACCCGAAGAGGTAATACCGAGGGCGGTCTGACAGGATGTGGAAGCGAGGCAGGCTAAGCTAACTGCTAGCCCACGCAGACCAGCAGTTCCCATAATACTGAGGGGCGGTCTGGTGGCGGCCTCACCTGGCGTTGACTGTGGTGTTGGTGTTGTCGTGTGGAGAGGTGTGTCAAAGGTGTGTGGTTGGGAGAGCTGGTGTTGGATCGGCCGAGGGAGCCTGGTCTGCTGCGTCCGGTGGGCCCAGGGACCACGGCCCTGCCTGGAGCTGCGCTCAAGGAGGAAACACCGAGGGCGGTTTGACAGGAAGCGGGGCAGGCTAAGCTAACTGCTAGCCCATGCAGACCGGCAGTTCTGACAGTCATCCTGGCTGGTGTTTGTTGTCTCAGACAGTGATTTATTTATTTATTTATTTATTGGGTAGTTGGATATGTGTGTTCTTGTAGTTCTTGCAGTTTTTGGATATGTGTTTTTGTCTTTGTGTTGCACTGCTGTGGGCTGGAAGAAACGAATGAAATGACAAAGAGTCCCTGATTCCTGATGAAGCAAACAATCGTGTAAATGGCAGATTGGGCGTTGTTGCCAGTACTGCACAGGGGTTGAATTTTCAGATCTGATCTCTGACATGAGTGTTCTTTCAGTGATAACATGATCTGCATGGAAACTTCACGAGGTGTGTCAGACAGGGGAACTGTGTACATGGAGAGTTTGCGAGAAGAAAACTATATGAGCATTACATGCTTCCTGCTCCTGCACGAAGTCCTGTAGATGGTTCATAAGGCTCACCTGGTCTTTGTTGGAGCCCTTCACACCGACACTCAGGATGGCACGCCGCAAAGACAAAGTCAGCCTGGGGGAGGGAAACAATGCCGCATTGTGAGTTTATCCAAATCAAAGTGGGTTAATGCCATGCAACATATAGATCCCTTCATTTGCTTTACTTGTAAACAACATCCTGGCATTCATTTTTCACCTCTCAAGACAAACTGGCCCATCTGGAAACACCTTAGAGGTAAGGAGGCATCAGATTTGTCGTGATGGCACAGGTCATTCAACAAGTACAGCTTCAGTGTCTGCAGAGGCCAAGTGCAGTCAGGTACCTAGTCTGCAGCGTAACAGTGCATCAGTCGGCGTACCACACCGCTGTTGTCTGTGTGCACTCTGCTAGACTATGAACTCAGCTTGTTGCCTCGATGATCTACTGTCATCCTGGATGCACAACAAATACTTGTTGCCAGACGGCTTGAATTTGTCTCAATTCCCACTGTGCATGAGCACATTCTTGAAAGATGACCTTAATAAAGGAAAGACCAGCACACACACATGTGATAAAGATATGCTTTGCATACATTAATGGTACCAGTGTTCAGTGCTGTCCAAATTGCATGTACACAAATCAGTTTAGGACCCAAGTCACACAAAACGTACCCATCTATCAGGGATGCACAGCTATCAATACTGGCACCAGATTAATAGAAACATATTTGATGTGTTAACCTGAAGAACTTTCTTCATTATCATTGTTCAGCGACCCCACAAATGGTCTGAGCCTATACTGTAAAGTTAAATTAAAGGATGTGATTGGTACTGGAGGTAAACTGATTTAAAGCCAGCGTAGGCAACTTTTTTTCAGTGTTATTTGTGAAAAGAATAAGAGTTATGGGTAATTCAAATGGTCTGAGAGAAAATCAAGCCCGTGTTTAACCCTGTGTCTGTGTTCACGATCTCAAAATCTCATCTGAGCTCCCCTGGTTGGCTGAGGCTTTGCCACGCTCAGTAGCCCTCATCCAATCAGGGAAGCTCTCTGTGATGAATAAACTATGATATCTTTAGTGTAGCATTTAGCCTACTGAACATAAAAATCACTGCCATGATAATATGTAAACAAAGCCGTGTTGGAGGACTCAGACTTATGGACCCTACTGTATATAATAAGCATGTTATACCTTAAATTTGCTTGATCAAAATCCAACATGGAATATTTGGGACATTTTCCGGTCTGGTTACACTGACATAGCCTGTGCTCTATGCCTGCAACCATCTCTTTTAACACAACTAATTACCCTATTCATGTAACTACTAGCACTACTATTGCAGTTCATTTTTTTACACAACTTAAGTCATACTTCAAACATGTGTACCTGTGAGGAACTCCTTCCATAGGTGCGATCCCTACCTCCCCTATAATGGGATCTTTAACTGATTGGTAGGCAATGTGCTAATTGCTAACTGTGTGGTATGGGTGAGCTAGCTTATCTGGGCATCGCTAAAAAGGCTAAAAGTGTGTTGCGGCGGGCTAATCAGCAACTTGTGGAGTCGCCAGGTGCTTCTTTTCACCTGACAGTGAGGAGTTTCACCAGGGGGACGGAGCACGTGGGAGTATCACACTATTCCCCCCAGTCCCCCCCACGAACAGGCAACCCAACCGACCAGAGGAGGCGCTAGTGCAGCGACCAGGACACATACCCACACCCAGCTTCCCACCCACGGACACGGCCAATTGTGTCTGTAGGGACGCCCGACCGAGCCGGAGGTAACACCGGGAATCGAACCGACGAGTTTTGTTCGGTGTTCTTAAGAAAATAAATGAAAGCACTCTGTTCTGCCTCAACCGCCACCTGGAGTCCAGTTCCCTGTCTGTCTTCCCGGCCCTGGTACACATCAGCTAACGCAACGCAGAGACCTTACTGGGGCTCACTGCCTGAAAGACAGGGTTACATCTTGAACAAAGGCCCAGGACGTTCGAGAACCGCTGCCTCGGCTGGCTGGGTGTCTGTTGGGGGGAGCAAACCTGGACATGCTCAGCTCGTGTTTTGACGGCGAAGAACCGCGGTCAGCTTCGCTGCAACGACAAAACACAGTTATGAAGCGGAGAGTGAAACCCATATTCTGTGACCTCAAATGTAAAAAGGTGTGAAGTACGTACCATGCAGAGGCCACATATGAAAGGACACCTTTACAAGTGCAAGCTTAAAGGTGGACTTTTTGAGAGAGAGTAACTCTGTTATAGTCAGGACTGACTGACGAAGAAAAAGCTTATGGCGACAGTGACATGACTAAAGAAAAAACCCTTTCTGTGTTCAGAGTAAATGTACACGACACACAGCACGGTCAGCTCTGGTGGTGGCAGCTCATTCTCTTTCCAAGCATTGAATCCAGCTGATATGTTCATTCATCCACTGGCAGGGAAGACAGATGCTTGGAGGGACATCCCAAAGTAAGATGCTACGATATGTTGGCATGTTTTCAAAACTGTGCCAAAAGACGCCTCTGCCTCTGTCCCCACTCCAGCTTGCTGGAGGACTTATGCCCACACAGTCTGCATCTGGGACCACTGAGATGTTGGTTTTTTAATCTTTTTAACATTTCTGCTTTTACTGACAGTGCCAGTGTAGCTACACAGGAAAGATGGGGAGAGACGGGCGGTGACATGCAACAAAGTTTGCCGGTTGCATTCAAACAGACTGACGAGTTGTGACCATGTGACCATGCAACCACCTTGTGACCATGTGGCTATGTAGCCATGCAACCTTGTAGCCATGTGACTATATGATCATGTGACCATGCAACCACCTTGTGACCATGTGGCTATGTAGCCATGCAACCTTGTAGCCATGTGACTATATGATCATGTGACCATGCAACCACCTTGTGACCATGTGGCTATGTAGCCATGCAACCTTGTAGCCATGTGACTATATGATCATGTGACCATGCAACCACCTTGTGACCATGTGACTATGTAGCCATGCAACCTTGTAGCCATGTGACCATATGATCATGTGACCATGCAACCACCTTGTGACCATGTGGCTATGTAGCCATGCAACCACCTTGTGACCATGTAGCTATGTAGCCATGCAACCTTGTAGCCATGTGACCATATGATCATGTGACCATGCAACCACCTTGTGACCATGTGGCTATGTAGCCATGCAACCTTGTAGCCATGTGACTATATGATCATGTGACCATGCAACCACCTTGTGACCATGTGGCTATGTAGCCATGCAACCTTGTAGCCATGTGACCATATGATCATGTGACCATGCAACCACCTTGTGACCATGTGGCTATGCAGCCATGCAACCTTGTAGCCATGTGACCATATGATCATGTGACCATGTGGTATGCACACTGACCATTCAGCTAGGTAGGGGCCCCCAAACCACTGAAATGTTCAACATGACGGGTGGAGACAATAACACTTCAAAAATACACGTACACTCCAGACGTAACAACACCCCTCTGTGTTAGAGGACACCAAAACCACATCTCCCTCCGCAGGCTGTCAAGAGGACGGAAACAAAGGAAGAAAATCACATCAGCTTTAAAAGAAACTGATGGTATTGTAGTGATGCCGATATTCATCTCGCTTGATTGGATATGTTGTTATTAATATTTCAACAGAATTTTTTTGCATAAGCTGTTCATTAATTAACCCAGCCTTTCATTAAAAATGTAGCGTAAATACTTAAAAATCCACAGCTGCTGTAATTACCCGCTTTAAAAGTTATGACCAAGTCCACCTCTAACGATCAGCCTCCTCTTCGTTCTCTATACACATCGTCTCCAAGCTTGAGGACCATTTAAAACCTTTCTGGTGGGGGGGGGGACTCCTATGGGGTTAGACTGACGTTTTTATAATGTTTTCTTTGTTCATGGGGGGTCATGGCGTACTGTATTGAGGCTTGGTTTGGTAACTTGACTCTGGCCAATAAAATAAGGCCTGATAGACCCGTCAAACGGGCTAGCAAGATTTCAGGGGGAAGCCAAGCCCAGCTTACTGACCTAATAGGAGGGTGTTCAGAAAGGCTACTTCCCTTCTGGAGTGCCAAGGTCACCCCCTTCGGCCAGAGTTGGAGCTGTGACCTTCAGGTCGTCGGTTGAGGATGCCCTGTATTAGGACTAAGAGGTACGGGGCTTCCTTTGTCCCCACTGCCACCCAGTTGTTAAAATAGTAGATAGTGTTTATCTGTTGTCTGCAGTTCCCTAGTGTCCTTGGTCTGTGCATATTATATTTATATTTTTTATAGTTTAAATTTGATATTTGACCTACTTTGGCTCTCCTTGCCCACTATGTCCTGTCGTCAATTCCGCCTTGGTGTTTGTAAGTTTTGTCTTTGTGTGAGAGTTTTTATACTGGCTACAAACTCATTTCCCTGCAAGGGACAATAAAGATACTTTGACGTTTGAGAGAACTTTCTCTCAGCTTATGGAAAAGGTGATTCTACACAAAAACGACAACTGACAATTTCATTAACCAATGGTGATGGGGAAAAAAATTATCCGGTCAATTCGAGTCAATTTTATTTGTATAGCCCATTATCACAAATTTCCCTCAGGGGGCTTTACAGCAACACAACATCCTGGGATTAGACCCTCACACTGGATAAGGAACAACTCCCTAAAAAAAAAAAAAAAAAATCAACCCTTTAACAGGGACAAAATAGGAAGAACCCTCAGGCTCAGCAACAAACACAATTTACAGAACACAACATTGAAAGAGGATAATAGAATTATAATGAAATTATAAAATATATGAAAAATATGATGCCAAGCAGTGTCCAGATGCCACCGGAACAGCTCAGGACCTGAGCCACACAACCACCGTCTGCATGTGGATCTGACAGGAGGACAGACTACACATGCACACGGGAGACACATCACACCATTCACACACACAGGAGACGAGACAAGAAAAGACAATGGTCACACATCGGAGAGAGAGATATGACACTGAAACTGAGCCCTTTCTTGTTTGCAGTGGTGATGGACAGGTTGACGGACGAGATCAGGCAGGAGCCTCCGTGGACTATGATGTTTGCAGATGACATTGTGACCTGTAGTGAGAGTAGGGTGCAGGTGGAGGAGAGCCTAGAGAGGTGGAGGTATGCACTGGAGAGAAGAGGAATGAAAGTCAGTAGGAGCAAGACGGAACACCTATGAATGAAAGAGAGAGGACGGTGGAATGGTGAGGATGCAAGGAGTGGAGGGGTCGAAGGCATACGAGTTTAAATACTTGGGGTCGACTGTCCAAAGTAACGGGGAGTGCAGGAGAGAGGTGAAGAAGAGAGTACAGGCAGGGTGGAGTGGGTGGAGAAGAGTGTCAGGAGTGATGTGTGACAGAAGGGTACCAGCAAGAGTTAAAGGGAAGGTTTACAAGATGGTTGTGGGACCAGCTATGTTATATGGTCTGGAGACAGTGGTACTGATGAAAAGACAGGAGGTGGAGCTGGAGGTGGCAGAGTTGAAGATGCTAAGATTTTCACTGGGAGTGATGAAGAAGGACAGGATTAGGAACGAGTATATTAGAGGGACAGCTCAGGTTGGACAGTTTGGAGACAAAGCAAGAGAGGCAAGATTGAGATGGCTTGGACATGTGAGGAGGAGAGATGCTGGGTATACTGGGGGAGAAGGATGCTGAATATGGAGCTGCCAGGGAAGAGGAGAAGAGGAAGGCCAAAGAGGAGGTTTATGGATGTGGTGAGGGAGGACATGCAGGTGGCTGGTGCGACAGAGGAAGATGCAGAGGACAGGAAGAGGTGGACACGGATGATCCGCTGTGGCGACCCCTAATGGGAGCAGCCGAACGTAGTAGTAGTAGTAGTAGTAGTAGTAGTAGTAGTAGTAGTGGTAGTAGTAGATCATGTGTTTCCATCTCTTCCTGTCTTCTGCATCTTCCTCTGTCACACCAGCCACCTGCATGTCCTCCCTCACCACATCCATAAACCTCCTCTTTGGCCTTCCTCTTCTCCTCTTCTCTAGCAGCTCCATATTCAGCATCCTTCTCCCAATATACCCAGCATGGTTTCCGGAAAGAAAAAAAAACTTGCTATATATATATATATATATATATATATATATATATATATATATATATATATATATATATGTGAGGAAAAAAAAGATAAATTGTCAGAGTCAGCAGTCTCCACATCCCAGTTTTAGAGCTCCCCCCTTTCCCTCACCACCTCTTAAATTACGATTTGTCTACAGCATGCTGTGGGCAAAAACAAGCCGATATTATGTATTTTATTACCCTTTAAGTAAGAGAATAAAAGGCATCGACTTGATATACATAGGGAACTTATGAACTCTACTCACACCCTGTAGGATTACAATGATTTAATGATAGTCGAGTTTTTTATTCTAAAACTGTTGTTTTTTCCTTTTCTTCTTCATCTTCTTATTCAGACCTTTGTGGGCACCTTTTGTGCAGCTGGGCTGCTTAAAAAAAAAGATACCCACAAACGGACTTTCAACTGAAACAATTAAGGTTAAAACATTATTTAGGTGTGCGTCGACCCTGTGCCCTTTCCTTTTCTGCACAGGCCGACATGCAAATCCTTCTCCCTTCTCCTGCGTCTCCTATTTCCTTTCTGAAGACACTCAAATGAGATTCATTAACGGGCCGGAGTAAGTTAGCGGTATATCATCTGCGGACATCATAACAGCGCCAACCTTTGTACCTCATTCATGTCTTATCACTCATCTGAGGCAAGTCTAGGCTCAGAGACCTGGGACTCAACACCGCACTCTGCAGCTGGATCCTGGACTTCCTGATGGGTAGATCATAGGTAGTGAGGATGGGCACCACCAGTTGCTCCACACTGACTCTCAGCACTGGTGCCCCCCCCCCCCCCAGGGCTGTGTGCTTAGCCCCCCCCTGTACTCCCTGTTCATGCATGACCACACACAGCTCCAAAACCATCGTTAAGTTTGCTGACGACACCACCGTCGTCGGCCTGATCACAGACAACAACGAGGTGGCCTACAGCAGGGATGGGCAACATGGTCCAGAAAGGTCCGGTGTGGGTGCAGGTCTTTGTTCCAACCAAGGAGTTACACACCTGAGTCTAACAAATCAAGGTCCTTAGCAAAGACTATTGGTTGACTAATAGAATCAGGTGTGTAACTGCTTGGTTGGAACAGAGACCTGGACCCACAGCAGACCTTTCTGGACCATGTTGCCTATCCCTGGCCTCCAGAGATGAGGTGAGAGCCCTGACGACGTGGTGCCAGGACAATAACCTCCATTTCAACATCAGCAAAACTAAGGAGCTGATAGTGAATTTCAGGAAGTTGCAGTGGGGTGGGGGGACACCCTCACCCCCACCCCCACCCCCATCAGTGGGACAGGAGTGGAGAGAGTCAGCAACTTCAGGTTCCTCAGGGTGAACATCAGCAAGGAGCTGACCAGGTCACACTACACCGGCATCATCATCATCATCAAGACAGCGAGGTGGCAGCTCTTCTTTCTCCTCAGGCTGAGGAGGTGCGGCATGAACTCCAGGATACTGAGCAACTTCTACAGACGCCCCGCCGAGAGTATCCTGACTGCTGCACCACCGCCTGGCCTGGCAGCTGCACCGCCCTCGACTGCAAGGCGCTACAGAGGGTGATGAAAACAGCGCAGGATTGAGCTTCATCTCATAAGCCATAAGACTCTTGAACATATAGACCCTGGACACTTGAGCACTCCTCCTCCTCTCTCCCCCCCCCTCTCCCTCTCTCAGAAAATACAAACGCCTCACTTTATTCTGCACTGTTCACTGCCACTATATACAGATACATTTAACATGTATTAGGACTGCATACCTCTGTATGTACTGTTACATTTCCATGTCATCTGTTACATTTTAATTTGGGATTGTAGTTTATAATTTACATTTATTTGTCTGGTTCTGTATAGGTACCGTCCACGTCATATCTCAATGCTTTTATTAACAGCAACAATATATGACGCCATAGGGTGGGAATGTATTGGAAATGTGGTATTAAAACTAACTGTTGTGATCCAGATGATGCCAAAGCCACCAAAACTGAAGAAGCCTCTTTCAATCCTGGGTTTGGACTTTAAAAGTGGTTCCGGGTCGGTAATATATTTTAATGTGATTCTATTCTGGCACAGCCATATTGTGATTTCCTAACTGTTGTTCACTACGTGAAACAGTCTTGGCACTCTCGGATTCAAAACGTTTGAAAAAGGGGTGGCGGCAATGGGCGTTTACAAAAAAAAAAAAAAAATACATAGCAGGTGACTGGATTAACCATATGTCAATCAATAGCTAACAGTCCAATCAAACATACTGATATGGCACAACGCCAGCGCGAAACAAACAGCCGCAACTTTTAAAGTGAAAGTGAATAAGCATAGTGGCAAGTATGAAGGGCCGCACAAGCCATAATATAATCTGGCCCCTCGCATACATGCGGCCCCTCATAAGTGTACCAGCAAGCTAACGATATGCTTTACAATGAGGGGCCGCACAAGCCATAATATAATCTGGCCCCTCGCATACATGCGGCCCCTCATAAATGTACCAACAAGCTAACGATATGCTTTACTTTGAGGGGCCGTACAAGCCATAATATAATCTGGCCCCTCGCATACATGCGGCCCCTCATAAATGTACCAACAAGCTAACGATATGCTTTACAATGAGGGGCCGTACAAGCCATAATATAATCTGGCCCCTCGCATACATGCGGCCCCTCATACATGTACCAACAAGCTAACGATATGCTTTACTACGAGGGGCCGTACAAGCCATAATTCATTCTGGGGGGGGGGCCTCTTATACATACATTCTTCTTTCACATACATATATTCTTACTCTCACACACATATATTCTCCTTTCACTTACATATATTTTCACATTCATACATATTGGTGCTTGTTTCTTACCATTGTTATATGGGAAACCTACACTGAAGTCCTGTATTGTTTCTGTTTCCCAGCTCAGTGCACTGTGGCTTCTCATGTCATCACCTAAACCACACCTCTAGTACCCTCAAAGGGTGCAGATTGGTCCCAAAAGTCAAGCTAATCTTCTCTGATGACTCTGCTATAGTCGGATGCCTCAGTAAGGGCGAGGAGGCTGAGTACGGGGGCTGTGGTGGGAAACTTTGTCACATGGTGTGAGCAGAACAATCTGCAGCTCAACACGACTAAGACAGAGGAGCTGGTTGTTGATCTGAGGAGGGACACCCCAGTCTCAATCCAGGGGGTCAGTGTGGACACTGTGGAATACTGCAAGTACCCGGGGGTGTATATAGATGATAAACTGGACTGGGCTAAGAACACTGAGGCCCTCTACAAGAAGGGACAGAGCCGTCTCTACTTTTTGAGGAGGCTTAGGTCCTTCAACATCTGCCGGACAATGCTCAGGATGTGGTGCGAGTCTGTGGTGGCCAGCGCTCTCCTGTTTGCTGTTGTGTGTTGGGGCAGCAGGTTGAGGGTAGCGGATGCAAACAGGCTCAATA
This sequence comes from Lampris incognitus, assembly GCF_029633865.1. Classification (NCBI taxonomy): domain Eukaryota; kingdom Metazoa; phylum Chordata; class Actinopteri; order Lampriformes; family Lampridae; genus Lampris; species Lampris incognitus. Next base: position 32,723,926 of record NC_079227.1, on the reverse strand, counting down.
AACTGATCCGCACGGCCGGTGACGTTGTGGGGGTGGAACTGGATTCTCTGGGGGCAGTTTCTCAGAGGAGGGTGCTGTTGAAATTATGTGCCATCGCGGACAATGTCTCCCACCCACTCCACGACATGCTGGTTGGGCACAGGAGTACTTTTAGTAATGGACTCATTCTGCCGAAAAGCACCACAGAGCGCCGCAGGGGGTCATTCCTGCAGGAGGCCATCAAACTTCCCAGCTCCTCCCTCAGACTCAGGCTGTCAGACACTCGGAGTTAATGGTCACTGGACCGGCCCTGTCGGGTTTGGTTTGAGCTGCTTGTTTTGGGTAGTGCAGTATAGCTAGGGTGTTACGTGCTCCATGCTTGTTGATATATTTTGTTCTAATTTCTATTTCTTATTTTATCTTTTACTTCCTTTTGTTTCTGTTTTTCTAGTTTCTGTTTGCTTATCTTGTATCTTGTTAGTTTTTAGTTATTAGAATGTGAGTGTCTGTAATAGAACCCAAGTTCCCCTCGGGGCTGACGAAAATATTCTGATTCTGACGGTGATTTGCATCCAATCCCCTGCACCAAATGAAACTGGAAATTGTCACACAAACAGAAGAAAAGGAGGAGGAAAGAAGCCACTTTGTTTTGTCATTGTGCAAGTTACGGTGAAGGTGTCCTCAACCCATCCTATTGTATAGCAGCAGTGGGCAGCTGCAGCACCCGGGGACCAGCTCCAGTCCTTCTTTCCATTGCCTTGCTCAGGGGCACAGGCAGAAGCATTAACCCTAACATGCATGTCTTTTTGATGGTGGCAGGAAACCCACACGGACACAGAGAGAACATGCAAACTCCACAGAGTTAGGACCTGGCATGGCCTGGGGTTCGAACCCAGGACCTTTGTGCTGTGAGGCAACATTGCTAACCGCCAAAGCTGAATGAGTAATCTGTCAAAATCAGCCTACAACTAAATGCTTTTCACTATTTTTCTCTCTCAAAGACTCCACGGGCGGAGGAGAATTAAATGTGGCCCTACGCCCTAATTTATTTAATCTACACCAACCATTTTTGTAGGTTTGATCTTAAGAGGTTGTCGCTTTGGTAACAACTTAAGCTAAATGTGAAGATGCTACAAGGTGCAAAAAAAAAATCCCGGAGGAACAGACCCTCGTCACCTTCATTAATCTGAAGAGGAAACACAAAACAAAACGTTTTTCCTCCTCCTTGTTCCCTCTCTTACTTGCTCTCCCCCCCCCTTTTTTTTTTTATTGCTGAGACGTAGGCCGGTACCGATGGGGTTGACAAGGGAATCACTCTCTCCTTCCCATGCTCATCCTCCCTATTCCCCCTCCTCTTCTTCATCCTTTTTTCCTCATCTGCACACCTCCCATCCTTCCTTCCCTCTTGTCCTCCTCCCTCCCCGCCCCTCCGTCGCTCTCCCCCTCCTGATGAATGCAGATGAGTGGCTGTCTCCCCCAGGAGGCCTCTTTACTTTCTTTTTTCCAGAGGAATAATAGAGTAGGGAGGATCCGGCCGTTTACTGCTTGCTGTTTTAATGATGAAAGCAGCCCATATGGTGTCCGATGGTTAATGACCACCCGAGGAGCTATACATTACCCACAATAAAGGCACCCCGGGTGAATAGCAGAACCAATACAACTGGCATCAGGCATAAAAACTATGTGTAAATGTTGAAAGACCGTTTCAACAAAACAGTAAATCAAAATGGGGTCAACCTGGTTTTACACTGTTGTACTGGACAGACAAAGGGAGCTTGACATGAGTCTCTTCAGCTACATACTTGATTCATACATACTTCCACAGGCTTGTGGAAGCCTGATATACCCACAAATAGGGGTTCGAACTCAGCAAGAAGGTGCTGGGTTCGAGCCCCGGAGTAGTCCAACCTTGGGGGTCGTCCCGGGTCGTCCTCTGTGTGGAGTTTGCATGTTCTCCCCGTGTCTCTGTGGGTTTCCTCCGGGGGCTCCGGTTTCCTCCCACAGTCCACAGACATGTAGGTCAGGTGGATGAGCCGTACTAAACTGCCCCTAGGTGTGAATGTGTCGGCCCTGTGATGGTCTGGCGGCCTGTCCAGGTTGTCTCCTCGCCTGCCGCCCAATGACTCCTGGGATAGGCTCCAGCATCCTGCAACCAGACCCTAAGTAGGATAAGCAGCTTGCATAAGGGATGGATGGCTGGATGGATGGATGGATGGATGGATGGATGGATGGATGGATGGATGGATAGGGGTCAGACATGTTTTGGACCAACTCTCTACATGATTTCATGACGTCATTCTTGCATCCTGAATTGCACCGGCATTGCCCGGCTGGCACCTAGACACATAACAGCTTGACTTCGGGACTGCCCTGGTCAAATTGGGGTCCCTGGTCACCCTAACTATAAATGCCCAAGTTTATAAAATGCAAAAGGGGGCATCCGGGTAGCGTAGTGATCTATTCCGTTGCCTAACAACACAGGGATCGCCGGTTCGAATCCCCGTGTTACCTCCGGCTTGGTCGGGCGTCCCTACAGACACAATTGGCTGTGTCTGCAGGTGGGAAGCCGGATGTGGGTAAGTGTCCTGATCGCTGCACTAGCGCCTCCTCTGGTCGGTCGGGGCGCCTATTCAGGGGGGAGGGGGAACTGGGGGGAATAGCCTGATCCTCCCACGTGCTACGTCCCCCTGGTGAAACTCCTCACTGTCAGGTGAAAAGAAGCGGCTGGCGGCTCCACATGTATGGGAGGAGGCATGTGGTAGTTTGTAGTCCTCCCCGGATCGGCAGAGGGGGTGGAGCAGCGACCGGGACGGTTCAGTAGAGTGGGGTAATTGGCCGGATACAATTGGGGAGAAAAACGGGGGGGGGGGATCAATAAAAGAAAGAAAAGGCAGAAGGGCTGCACTATCCTCCAGGTACCCTTATTTTATTGACCATGTGGCCTTCCTTGTGTCAAATCAGCTGCTAATATTTAATGGGCTCACCCACCGAGGGCTCATACCAGTTTGGGGCTACCAAGACCTGTTTTTGTAGTGGTTTATCCTTGTCTTTTCCAACCAGGCTAAACACACAGATGAACACAAGCCGTTACACCAACCTCCCCTTTTCACCTTATCAACACAACAAATGTACACGTGCGACATATACCCAACCCAGATAGCAAAACCGCTGTGGCCCAGACCCGGCCCACATTCCACGTGGAATCATGGCACTTGGGCGGTCCCCTCCCTTTTGTCAGATCTGGGCCAGAACCAAGCCATAGCAATGCCGCGTGCCCCACATGTTTGCCAAAGGTGGCCCATATTTGTTTTGTGATATTTGGGCCATATTCACCATTTACCACACGGGGCCACTTCAGGGTCACTTCCAGAGGCCATGTTGCCGAGAGCACCGCATCTTTGCCAAAAAAGGCCCACATGTGATTTGGTATATTTGGGCCATATTTGCTGTTATACATGTGGGCCACTTCAGGCTCACATCCATTTGGTCAGGGCCAGAAGGCGGCCATCGGTGCCGCATCGTTACCTGAAGTGGCCCACATCCGGATGCCATCTGGGAAGGGCCTGTCCTAACTCTGATCACAGCTGTGATAACTGGTATTTTATTTTGTTTTAACTGTGTTAGGAACGTTATGTTGGGGGGGGGTGCGCAAGAGCGGACACTTTAAATTATTGTCTCTGTTCAAAATAACCCATTGGACAAAAAAACGTCGTTTTGAAGCCCTGATTAGAACTGATATTTTGGAAAACAATTCATAAGTTGCATTAATATAATTTTCAGCTGCCTCCCTTACCTTTATTGTTAGGCCCCGCCCACACCAAATACATGAATACATTATAAGCAGGTGGACTTGGGGCGGGCTTTGATCGAATAAGCTCTTCTCATTCCCTTTAAATGCACGCTGTCGTCTTAATGACCGTCTGTAATTCAGTCTGGAATCTATTCAGTCTGGAATTATTCAAGACCTCATCTCCCACAAAACCTGCAGAAACGCTACTCTCTACCGCAGAATTAGTTTTCAATATTCCCTAAACCAGCAAGACGAGAGTTGATTCAGACAAACTTACCCAGAAACTCTCCGCTGCTCCCTGCAGAAACGGCTGGAATGTGAGCAGGCCGCTTGATCTCTTCGGGGCAAATTTACATTTCTTGGTGAAGGGTTTTCTGACGGACTCCATATGGAACTTTGGTTTGATAAGTCAAGACTTAAATAGGCTTTTGCCCTGTGAGTCTGCTGGTTTGAAACCGCACCGCTGTCCATTCGGGAGCCATGCTGTGAAAACTTAACACCGCTCGCGACTGACTGCATTTTGGAGTTGGTTCATGTTTTCGCTTTGCTGTTTATTTTGCAACCCTTATTTATTTCGATATCTGCAGAAGCCCGTCTCGTTTGAAAACTGTTATGGATTTCAATTGGTCTGACCAAATAGATAATGACTAAATGCATCGCTGCAGCTTCACCACTGAAATGACTTAACCCCTTGATATGATAAATACACAGTAGCCTTCCACTCTGCCATAGTCCTGGCAACTTGGTAGCTTGCAGTGGTTTGTTAAGATTATTGTAACGTGCATGGATAAGAAGACACGCTGGCCGCTGGCTCGCGGGTCTGACCCTTTAGTCTAGCGGTTAGCGATGTCTCCTGCGGTGCGGGCGATACGGGTTCGCTTCCCGGCAGCGGCAGTTCCTGTGGTTGCGTTGTCCCCCGAATTCGCTACAATGTGTATCACGTAAGATTTGCATGCTTCTAATGAGTAAACAGGCCAGTCAAACTATCTCACAAGTCCAAAGGTGGGGGTATTTGCCTCATGGTCAATCAGCGCTGGTGTAACTACTCAACAAGCCTTCGTCGCTGCTGCTCTTGTGATCTTGAAGGCATCAGTTTGAGATGCAGAAGACCACTCCCCAAACCTCAACCCTGACACGTCTGCCATCGTGTTAGGGGATTTCAACCGTACGAATCTGTCCCTCGAACTACCGAGCTATGAGCAACAAGCCACTTGCCATGGCAGAGGAAACAAAACTTTGGCTCGCTTCTGCATCTCGATTTCAAATGCTTACCGCGCATTCCCGAGGGCTCCACTGGAGAAGTCCGACCACGCTGTGCTACTCCTCATCCCAAAATAAGCTTAAAACCACCAAGAAAACATCCAAATCTGCCAGGTCCTGGTCCACGGATGCCGCCGAAACGTCTCGAGGGTGCTTAGGATGCACTAATTGGAATGTATTTGGTGCAGCTTGCGACTCCCTGGATGAACTCACTGACACGGTGACGTCACACATCAAGTTCCGCGAGGAAATGTGCATCCCTACCAAAACGGTGACATTGTACGGCAATAAAAAAAACCCGGTTCTCCAAATAATTACACCTCCTGCACAATGAAAAGAACTGGGCATACAAAAACGGAAACAGGGATCAGTACAGAGCAGCCAAGTGGAAGCTGCGTGCTGCAATAAGAAAAGCAAAGTCCAGGTACGCAACAAAACTCGAACAACAATTCTTTTCCAGTAAGTCCAGATCAATATGGACAAATCTTAAGGAAATTTCAGATCACAAAAAAACGACCTGGTCCCCTCCAGATAATGACCATAAGCTCCCAGATAAATTAAATAAGTTTTATGCAAGGTTTGAAAAACCTAATCCACCAGCCATCCCCCCTCCTCCCACTCCAATGCCACCCTTCTGCATCCAGGAGGAAGAGGTGAGAGCAACATTCAAGAAGCTGGACATTAGGAAAGCAGCAGGGCCAGAAGGCATCAGTCCTGCTTTGTTGAGCCACTGTGCAGCACAATTGGCTCCAATATTTTCCACCATATTTAATACCTCTCTAAGCCAATGTACAGTCCCATAGTGCTTCAAACTCTCTACCATCATTCCTGTGCCAAAGTTCTCAAAGATCACCTGCCTCAGTGACTTCAGACCAGTTGCCCTAACATCTGTGGCCATGTAAGCATTTGAGCACATCACCCTTGAAATCTTGCACCTCCCCAATGATGGACCCATATCAATTTGCCTATCAAGCCAACTGGTCTGTTGAGGATGCCGTTAGAATAGCCTTCTACCATATGGGCCCTGCAACACCTGGAATCACCAAACACCTATGCAGGCATCCTGTTCATAGACTTTAGTCCCACCTTCAACTCCATCAACCCACTCAAACTCTTTAGCATACTCTTGGACATGAACATTGACCCAGCCATATGCCACTGGATTCGGAGCTTCCTGTGGAACAGGCCACAGAGGGTGAGGGTTATTAACCTAACCTCACACCCTCTTACCCTCAGTACAGGTGCTCCTCAGGGCTGTGTTCTCTCCCCCTGGCTCTTCTCACTTTACACCACCCATCTCACATCCACGGATAGCTCTGTGAAAATAATAAAATACTGTGACGTGGTCAAATAATGGACTCCTCAGCAAACCTTTCAGAGTTAACAAGCAAGCGTTTAATGACCGCAAGCCAAGCTAGTCATAACAGACACAAGTTTGTATTGGTCTCAGCTTAATCTTTTTCTTGGCCACAGAAGCGAGCTTATCTATTTGCCTACTCTTTACACTCATGGTGGGAAATAGCATGTTGTCTAATACAACTTCTCTCATAACGTCCCCATTACCTTCCACCACATCCCTGTTATCTGTAACAGATAGGCCCGTTTTTAACATGTTCAATATCCCACAACATAACCAAAACATCGACACTTCAGTTGCATCGTGGGTAATATGCAAATGAACTTGGAGCAGGAACACTCTAGTTGAATTCGCCACAATACGCAGACGACACAACCATTGTAGGCCTCATCTCCAACAATGATGAAACCCAGTACCGCACTGCAGTAGACCAAGCTGTCACTTGGTGTGCAAACAACAACCTTCTGCTTAACACAGCCAAAACCCAAGAAGTCATTATTGACTTCCGATGCATGCCGAATCCTAAAACACCCATGCAAATGAACGGAGACCCCATCACCACCAACAACTCTTTTAAAATCCTTGGAACACACATCAGCAATAACCTGAAGTGGAAAATTAACTCAGAACACATCATTGCAAAAGCTCAACAACGACTTTACTTTCTTGGGCAGCGTAGAAAATACTAGATCAAACATCAACTGCTCGTTCTGTTTTACTCAACCATTATCGAGTCCATCATAACATCTTCTGTTACAGTTCGGTACGGCGGCACGGACAGTCAAACACGGGAAAAACTGCAGCGGATTGTCAACAATGCATCCAAAATCATAGGCAGCCCACTCCCCTCAGTTGAATCTCTACATACTAACTGGACTGTAAAGCAAGCAAAGAAGATCACCTCTGACCCCCTCTCATCCTGCTCATCCCCTCTTCCAGCTCCTTCCCTCAGGGAGGCGCTACAGGTCACTGTCCACTAAGACTAAACGCTTCGCAAACAGTTTGTTCCCCTAGCCATCAGGACTCTGAATTCCTCCCGATAGTCCCTCCTCACACACCACTGACATGAATACCACCATTCACCTAATTGTTACGCGTGATATGTTTATTTCTGTTATTGTGTAACTGTACTGCTCATGATAATATGTGGAGTGTCTGTTGTTGTATGTATTGTGCTGCAGAGTTGAATGGTAAAGGAATTCCACCGGCCTTGGTCGTGTGGCTAATAAAACAATCTAAGCTAATCTAAAGAAATAGCAAACTTGTGATCTATTAGTTTAGCATTTGATTTCTTGCTTTTTGATGTACTGTACTGTATTGGGCGGCACGGTGGCGTAGTAGTTAGCGCTGTCGCCTCACAGTAAGAAGGTCCTGGGTTGGAACCCCCAAGTCCTCCTCTGTGTGGGGTTTGCATGTGCTCCCCGTGTCTGTGTGGGTTTTCTCTGGGTGCTCCGGTTTTCCCCCACCACCAGGGTTAATACTCCTGTCTGTGCCCCTGACCAAGGCATGGCAGGAAGAACTGGAGTTGGTCCGCGGGTGCTGCACGGCAGCTGCCCACTGCTCCTCGCTACACAACTAGGATGGGTCAAATGCAGCATAATTTCCCCAAGGGGATCAATAAAGTATCTCAAAATAAAAAAATGAAATAAAATAAATATTCAGAGTCATGTCTTCTTCTGAATCATGAAGTGACTCCACTCGCATTGCCTGACTACATCCACCCATAAAGCCCAGGTTAACCATCAACAGCAATCTTTCAAAGATTTCCTTTAAATCGGAGGCCGTTTGTTCCTTCTTAGGTTATGCAGGTTTTGCTGCCCATCTGGACAATGAAACCTACTCAGAATCCACTGACAGAATCCGATGTATCTGCACAAGTGTCAATGGGTGTAAATATTTGTTTTTTTTTTATTTTTATGTGTTTTCAAAGAAATTATATATATATATATATATATATATATATATATATATATATATATATATATATATATATATATATATATATATCAACACAGATACAGGGGAAAAAAGTTTTAATAAATTGCAGCCCCTATTTTTCCCCCCTGTATCTGTGTTGAAATTCCGCTCCTCATTAGTTGAGCACTTATAACACCATTGACAGTTCCGGGGGGGAAAAACCCACTATATATATCTATATCTCTATATATCTATATCTATATATATACACACACACACACACACACACACAGAGAGAGACACACACACACACACACACACACATATATATTTATTTTTATTTATTTATTTATTTATTCATTTATTTCGGGTGGTGCGTGTCTTCCTCAAGCCTGGGTCCTCTACCAGAGGCCTGGGAGTCTGAGAGTTCTGTGCAGTATCTTAAACATTGAGCCGCTAGTTGCTTCTGAGTCAGTGTGGAAGTAGGTCTCCTACTGGGCCACAGTTCCCACATTGTCTCCATATAGCTGCTGTCCAGGGGTCTGCCGTTAGTTATAGTAGCATTCCATCAGTTCCAGGTTCTCGGCCCTTGTCCATGAATGCCTTGTTCCAGTAGTCCATTTCTCATCAAGTTGCCCTGGTTCCCCAACATCTGACGCAGACTGAGCCAGTATGACTCTATCCGTGTTGCTCTTACTCATATTCGAGGTTGCTGGCTTGTATAGCATTAGGAGTCGAAGCCACGGACTCGTATTGGAGACTTGTCCCAACAAGGGTTTGAAACCCCAATCTCTGGCATGGACCAAATCTCCGGGATGAGCTATGCAGCTGCTCTGAAAGTATCCCAGTAAAGACAAAAGCCAGATGTTAGTGGGTTTTAGTCCAGGGGGAAAGGGGCTTTAGAGAGAGGGAGGGAGGGCATAAACACACCAGGTGCACAGCATTCATACTGAAAGGAGGCTCGAAAAAACAAGTACATACACTCACAAAGGGGCTCGCGGGGGTGGGATCGTGACAGATATTTATGACTCGGTCTGCACTTTGTGAATGTTTAATGAGACATTTGTTAAAATTTAGCTGTTTCCAAGACTTTGTTGTGCTAATGGGGCAGCTACAGTTGGTGTGCTGTTGTTTGTCTGAAACCTGTACGTATTCTCGAGTCCTTTTGACCAGACAGGCTTGCAAAAAAAAAAAAAAAATTCAGATCTGAATGTGGTTAACCTTGGAACAATAGAAAAGGAGAAGGAAAAAAATAATAATTCAAAGGATGAAATCTCAAAAGCAGGAATCGGATCTGCACACACCGCGGCTCATGTCCTGAATCTTCAAAGTGAGTCTGCGAACGTGGGTTTGGGGTTTGTTGCAAATCCGCTGTGTCCATATATGAGCCCTGCTAATTATCCAGTTAATTAGCCGGCTAACAGAATAATAAAGGATAGTTATTTAGCGGATAAAGACTCCTGGGAGATGAGCCATAGGATCAAAGAAGTTCAAACAACTGTCTGTTTTCCCTCCGCGATCTTCTTTTTGGCGCCAAAGGGATGTGGGAGCGTATCAAGGCCAGCACACAACTAGGGGACAATGAAGCGCTGCACTAATCCGGGCAGACACGCCAGGGACGTCCAAGTGGGTTTGCACAGCAACAGCTGGACTGTGAGGACGACATCTTGGCCTCGACGTCGGCTAGCTAAACCACCGTCAGCCATGTTTAGTTTGGCCCGGCCTGACAAATGTGGAGGAAATCCTGATCAGGGACGATCAGCGAGAATGGAGAACCACCACAGGCCGGTTTACGGGGCCCTGAGTTAGGAACGGACCAGAGGACTCGTAAAATGATGTGTGCAACGACACAAAACACGCCAACAACAAGCATCTGCCCGCAGTTAGTATTTCCTTCTCTTCTTGTGATTGGCTCATGTTCTGTCAACTTATTATTCATATTTTTCAGTCCGGCTACTTGGAGGTCCTGACATCAGAGACGCCCTGAAAAAACAAAAGGATAATCTAAGTGCATTTTGTCATTAAGCAATAATTAAATATTAAATATAAATAAATGTTAAAATTAAATGTATTTTAATTTAATCAATAATTAAATTTCAAATTCAAAAATAGATTAATAAATAAATAGATAATATTAAATACATTTTAAAAATAAAGTAAATTTTGAAGGGTGAACATCCCCCATCATTGCCAGATTCTCCTGTGTACTCATCATCATCGTCATCATCGCCGGTCACTCAGGGTTGAGGGTGACTGTCCTGCCTCTGGGTTCCTCTGGGTCCCTCTGGGGCCTCAGGTGGGTGTAGAGGCCGATCCTGGAGCCGCATAATAGGAAGACGCCTGTGCGTGACAGTTTTTTAGGAGGAGGGGCTGATGCGCCTGCAGCCACCACACGGTCCTTGGCAGGGGGAGGTCAGAGGCCAATGGCACGGAGAACCAAGACGATTGGGGACCGCCCTCTGTTGCAGCACTCACCCACCTTCACTGCCGTTGTGACCTGGAGACATCTTCCGCCAGTTCCATCGTTGCAGTCTTTGTTGGATTGCGCTTCATCTGGAACCCCCCCCCCCTTGACCTATCCACCTTGGGTGACCCGAGCCAAGTTCTTGGGATCATTGGTATACGCAAGCTTCTCCACCACGGCAAGGCGGTGATCCAGGTAAAGCCCATCCATCCATTATCCAAACCGCTTATCCTGCTCTCAGGGTCGCGGGGATGCTGCAGCCTATCCCAGCAGTCATTGGGCGGCAGGCGGGGAGACACTCTGGACAGGCCGCCAGGCCATCACACAGGGCCCACACACACACATTCACACCTAGGGACAATTTAGTACAGCCGAGTCACCTGACCTACATGTCTTTGGACTGTGGAAGGAAACCGGAGCACCTGGAGGAAACCCACGCAGACACGGGGAGAACATGCAAACTCCACACAGGACGACTCCCGAGGTTGGAGAACCCCGGGGCTCGAACCCTGAACCTTCTTGCTGTCTGAAAACACACAACTCACGACGACGACGACAGCGAAAAGGTTTTGTGGGGTAAGGGAGGTTTAAATGTAACAATAAAGGTTGGTAAACACAAGGCACAGCCTATTGTACTGAAGGTTAAGTGTTGCACTTTAACACGCACGCACGCACGCACACACACACACACACACACACACACACACACACACACACACACATCCCACTATGACACGCAAACACCTTCCATCTCGTGCTGCCAACAGCTCATTCAACAGGGCTATATAAGATATAAGATACAGGATATAAGATACAGGATATAAGATACAGGATATAAGATATAAGATATAGAATATAAGATATAAGATATAAGATACTGGATATAAGATATAAGATATAGAATATAAGATATAAGATACAGGATATAAGATACAGGATATAAGATACAGCATATAAGATATAGAATATAAGATATAAGATACTGGATATAAGATATAAGATACAGGATATAAGATATAAGATATAAGATACAGGATATAAGATATAAGATACAGGATATAAGATAAAATATATAGAATATAAGATATAAGATATAGAATATAAGATATAAGATACTGGATATAAGATAGAGAATATAAGATATAAGATACAGGATATAAGATATATGATATAAGATAAAGAATATAAGATATAAGATACAGGATATAAGATATAAGATATAAGATACAGGATATAAGATATAAGATATAGGATATAGGATATAAGATATAACAGATAGGATATAAGATATAACAGATAGGATATAAGCTATAGGATATAAGATATAAGATATAAGCTATAGGATATAATATGTAAGCTATAGAATATCAGATATAGGATATAAGATATAAGATACAGGATATAAGATATATGATACAGGATATAAGATATAGAATATAAGATATAGGATATAAGCTATAGGATATAAGATATAAGCTATAAGCTATATGATATAATATGTAAGATATAGAATATGAGATATAGGATATAAGATATAGCATACAAGATATAAGATATAAGATGTAGGATATAAGATATAGCATACAAGATATAAGATATAGGACATAAGATGTAGGATATAAGATATAAGATATAGAATATGAGATATAAGATATAGAAGAATATGAGATATAAGATATAAGATATAAAAGGAGAAGGATGAGGAAGAGGGAAAGATGCACTGAGTGAAGAAAGACAAATATAGTCAGAATAGTGTTGAATATAAATATAAAAAACGGAGCATGTCCGGCTGGGAGATTCGCACACGTTAAGACAGAAGTTACCTGGGGGCTGAAACACTTCCTTTTTTGGTTTTTTGTTTTTTTTTAAAGGAGATTAAAAGTACAAAAGTTTTGCACATACAATGGAGCCTATTTATATTCTGTCAGCATGATCACGTGGACACTGTTTTCTACTCTTTTTTATTATAAATCACATCTTTCAATCATGGTGAGAGAGATTCCCTGTTTTATTATTATTATTATTATTATTATTAGTTATGTTTTAATGAGTTGAGGGAGAGAGGGGATGTTATTGCCGTTGGCCAGCTGTGAAACACGTGCGGGGGGACCGAATGATCCTTGATCATACCGTCTTTTGCAAACAACATCACTCACACACTTATACACACACACTTGTACACACAGACACACACACACACACACACACACACACACACACACACACACACACACACACACACACGCAAACGCATACGAACGTGTGCGCGCACACACGAATGTGGGGGGGATCGCAAGAGAAAGTTGTTGAGTTGGAATGAGTGAGAGAGAGAAGGAGAGAGAGAGAGGGAGAGCGAGAGAGGGAGTGAGAGGGAGT